>NW_016157167.1:309486-451835 GCF_001687245.7 Rhagoletis zephyria | reverse complement strand
CCAAAAACGCTGTTTTTAGGGGTTTCAACCCCTTTTTTCTCGAAAACGTGACGTGATGGGAAGTTTTGGACCCCAGATTCGTGTTCAGCACGAAAAATCCGTTCGGAAACACCAGGTCCCGTCTTATTCGCAAAACCCTTGTAGACCAGTGTTATTAATTGACTTTAAATTTTTTTAACAGGTGGCAACTCCATTCAAAAATATTTTCGAAATAAAGCTTGCTGAAACTTCTGTTATTTTATACCCAAATTTAAGTTAAATTTAACCATTTAACAGGTGGCAACCCCATTCAAAAATATTTTAGAAGTAAAAAGGGGTGGAACATTTTTCGTTCGAAACCCATATTGTTGTAATATTTTATTTAACTTATTAATTAATTGAGTTTGACTTTTTAAAAAGGTGGCAACTCTCTTATATGTTAGTCTAGGTTATAACCTATGTAGCGTGAATGGGCAGCAAACATACTCACTCACTAACAATCTTTCACATTTATAACGCAGTGCAATAGTAAAATTTACACGCAAAACATCAATAAACTCACGAAACTAGGAGCCAAATATAGTAAAACAGCGTTCTTAGTATTCCTCTAGAGATGTTTTAAAAGGACTTTGAAATTTCAAAGATATAATTGCTCAAAAAAATTTCGTGATATGTAAACAACAATATGGGTAACAAATGAAAGAGAGAGTTTTGTAGACTTGGAAAAGATTAACTTTTTTGATGCAAAAAGACAAAAGGGTATTGAAAATGTCCTTTTAAAATTTTGTCTTTGAAAATTTCTAATGTTTATTTTTTTAATTATGCGTTAAGGATGAAGGTATTAAAAATGTCCATTTAAAATTTTACCCTTGAATATACTTAAAAATTTCTAATATTTATTTTTGGAAAAATTATACGTTAAGGACCAATCCACACGATACGACCACATTCTCGAATCTTATTTTTCTAACCTATTCGTCCTAGTAAAAAAATTAGCGCTGGTGGTATTGCTTTGTGTCATTTTTGACAATTAAAAGAGATGGTGTGTCAATTTCCACATATTTAACTAATTGCATTTCTTGTGCACAAATGCAATTGTATAATTTCATTTATGTACATACATATTTGTATTCGAAATAGCAATTACTGCATAAGCGAAATATTTCTGCTAACATGATTGATTTATTTCGACGATTTTGTCACAGAAATTAAATACAAATATCAAATTCCACACAAGTTTAATGGGCCGCATACCAGTGGGCGCCTATCGGTATGCATTTATGAGACAGATAAATGGGGCAATGAGGTGAAATGCGACTTAATTGCAAAAAATAGTTTACATTACTTCCTCACTCCCGAAAGTTGACAAAACACATTGGGCTTGGGACCAGAAACGTAAAAACTGCTACCTATAAGAGGATGCAAAAAAATGGTTTCTCGGTGTAAAGCTTCAGGGATCAAAAGTAGTTACTTATATAAGGCTTGAGTGTGACAGAAAAATAGACACTGCGATCTTTTGTATTGCTTAACGAAAGAATCCATAACCCAGGGGGCCCAAGATATCTTCAGATTGCCTAATGTATCCTAAAGTGGCAAATTATTTATTACAAAGGGTTCGACCATTGGAGCTTTAAGATAGATTATTTTTGGTCTAGCCGTTCAGTAACAGGAATATGTTCTGAAGTCTCATCGTCGTCAAAGCAGAACCGGCATTCCGACTCTTTATCGCACTTAGTTATTCGGTGAAAATGAAATCAAAGTGGGTTGTGACCAGTCAGATGTCCAGAGAGTAGCCTGATGTCGTTTTCATTTACTCAAATAGTATCCTTTCTGCTTAAAGGGTAGCCGAAGAGCCTGGTCTGTCTATGGTTCCCCACCCACAGTACATAATGTGTGCATGTGATGGCAGGAGGAAATGTCTCGTTAGAGCACCTACCATCACCACCACCTACCATCACCACCACCTACCCTCCTTCTTGGTGGAAAGAAGAAACTTGGTAAGCTTCATGTCATACGTTCTGCACTTAATATTGGACACCTTGCAGCTCTGCGTCTTGGCCAACGGTTTCCGGATCATGGACAGGCCGTTTAACCGCTTGGAGAGTAATCGAAACCTTCCTCGTTTCCGGCGGTGACGGTGTGTCCCGGAACCCAATACAGAGGTACGTCACTATTTCTTTGCAGCATATCCAGAGCTTCCCTGCACTACGCCACACTCCTAGAGGAAGAGCTGTGCGATAGTAGCGCCTCTATCTCAGCCTGACTGTCGATATGGAGATTCACCTGCTTATTTACTAGGTTGCTGTGCAGTCCGCCCTCCGCCTGGAAAATGCTGCAGTAGTTTGGCAGCTTCTTCATTTTCGGTCCGTCTGTATAGACATTCACCGAGCCAGCACACCTCATGCCATCAGGCAACCTTGGACCTCTATAGTGGCTTCGAAGTTCGAAGGGCTTGCTAGCCCTGATGCTCTTAGCATCGCCGAATTGACGTCGTTCGCCTACTTTGAACGCTATTGAAGAGCTTAAGCACACAGAACTGATTCCTGACCCCACAGGCGCACTCTGTGATATCCATTACCAGTCGGCACCCTCGCGTAGGGGTTAGTCGCCAATCCTCGTTAGTAAGGTTGCCAACACCGAACTGGCATAGCTTATTTTGGTAGAACCGGAAATATTTTCTGTAAATAACTAGCGAACTCGTCTGGACATATAACTATTTCATTCCCTTTTTCTTTCAATACCTCTAGCTACCTAGTATTTTCCCCTAAGTTTTCTATGTTGGTAACCGAGTTAAATTCAAAAACTTGAAACCTCTCTTTTTAAATATTACTTAAATCCTATACATTTTGTTTTTGTTTCAAACACGAGTTGGGCAATCTTATCAAAACGCGACAATCAGCTCAGCAGCGCATTTCATTTCTGCGTATCTAACTTCAGCTAAGTAGGTGCTAAATGACACATGGCGCTTCTTGCCAATTTGAATACATTGTCAGCGAATTATCGCCAAGTGAAATCAAAAAGGGGGTGTGACAGCGAAAATCAAGGATATTTCTTACAAAACAAAAAAATCACTGCATGCGATGGGGAAGGTATAAACTGCACCTGTGTGTGTGTATACAATTGGTATTTAGCAATAAAAACATAGTATCAACAAAAGCAGAAAAGTCTTGCAAGAAAGCGCCATTTCACAAAGTTGTTGTACCGGTAAATGTTTGCCACTGCGTATACGCAATCATCATTATCAGCATACGCGCGACAGGGTGGTGAGAGAAAATTGTGCGAAATGTGTATGTATAATTGTATGTTCATAGACTTGGGGGGAAACAAATAATATTTAAAAGAACGAAAAAATATTTGAAATAAGTAAAATGTGTGAGGAAGACAAACAAAAAGAGCTTCATTAATTACGGGGGAATGCGACGCCAAACGCAATGGTATGACTATTGCCGTACACAATGGAGCAATGATAATAACCAAAGGTAATTTTATAAGACAAAAAACATCGCAAACTAAGAAAACTAAACTTCGATTTTATTGATTTTTATGAAATTTCAATTGTAGTTAATTTATTTGGCCTATTAGGCGCTTACTTACTTTACATAAAAAAGGTTTAAAAATCACTTGAAGATAGATCGAAAATATGCTTCGACTGTTCTTGATGACCGTTCCATCCGAGGAGCCACCATCGAGTCGAATAACTTACCATTTTACAGTTCAGGACCAAATGCGACTCTGTGCGATAAAGAACGTGCATAAGGCAGCGCGATGAAAGTGAAACCTCGGAACGCGGCATACACAACGGACAGCCGAGAAATTATGCAATCGATTCCCAATATTTACGATCAATGCGACAAGGCTATAATTTTTATATATCAGCATCGATTATAAAGCTAATCATATAGATATGTTGTTCGAGCGATGTGAAAACAAAGATATGCTGACACAGATACAAAGAAACCATTACTTCACCTGTCAGTGTAAAAACAGTATCGCATCCGGTTTGACAGGTAACCGCCTCACAAAATTATAGTACTATTTAAAAATAAGTTATTTTGCAATGCACACTGGTCTAAATGGCATAATTTTTGGCATTAACTAAACACTTTTATTCGAAATATTTGTAAAGTTTAATAGTTAGTTAATCCCTTAATCCCGTTTAGTTAATCCCTCATGCATGCTGAAAATACAAAAACAAAAACCTTTGGGTCAGCGTTGCAATCTGACAACCCTGCAAAAACTGATATTTTTATGAAAAGTTTCATTTGCTTTTTGTGTACAGAAGATTTGTTGTGCTTTTTTTTTAATGGAAAAGGCAATTGATGAAGTTTTTTGGTCTTGGTCCAAACCAAAATGTATTCAATAAAGTGAGATTGAATTTGACATTGCTATCAGAAGAACCATCCTATAAAGTCAAATTGAAAAAATTTTGTATGAATTTTGAATCGATTGTTTATATTTTTTGGCATAATAGTACCTTAAAAGAGAGCCTACCTGAGTTGTCAATCACACCTTGTTTAATACACCTTGGTCCAAACCGACAAACGGTTGTAGTGCCAAATATTTAAGAAAACGAAAATAATAATTTGTCAACTATTTTTACTGAGGGGTTGCTATTCGCAATCAACTCCGTAATACAAGAGGGGATTATAAGCAACCCTATGGCTAATCACTTAAACGCTCACCGGTTAGTTCGTAAATGATTACTTATTGTAAAAGCCATCAAAGAATTTCAAGAGATTTTAAATTAAATTACACACCCTAAATGCTTAAATGCTTTAATACGCTGTAATGTACATATATATGTATGTATGTATGTATGTATGTATGTATGTATGTAATTAACGCGATTTAAGCACCTTAACCGTGCAGCGAGGCATTATAATGAATTAATTCTCATTTAAATATCGATTTAGCAGCTGTAATCGAAGCATATAATTAACTAGTACAGATTTTTTACAATGATTAGCTATGTGTCAGTGGTTACAGCCATCTTCCTTGTACATACTATTGACTACGAGTATAAGCTCTGCGAAAGGAAAGGAAGACATCCACGCAAAAGATTTTTTCAAGCGAACAGAAGCGCTTTAATCACTAAACTCTGCACAGGATTGGCTTACTTATGCGGCTGCAATGTTTGTATGCCAATTGTAGAGATACGTAGAAACGCACAGATATCACGATTGAGAGAATACAAAGGTTGCGCCGATCTCGGACCGCTATTCCTCTCTTAACGAATTTGACAGAATCGTTGTTTGCATGACGTCACACTGGTGCAACTTGTTTACGTTTTCCTTGCAACATTTTTTCTTCTTCTTCCATTCTTGCTCACGTTTTGGCATTTCTCTCTCGCGATTGCACCAGTGTGACGTCACCCAAAAGTTATTCTCAAAAATCCTCTCTGATCGGCGCAATCTTGTATTCTATCATTCTTGCACAGATATGTATGTACATATGTATGTATGCGGAGTGCGCTCGAGCAAACTGCCGGAACTAAATGTTAAAAGATGCATACTTGGAAATTCTGAAAAGATGCAGAAAAATCGGTGAATGAAACATTTAGACTTAAGAAGGGGATGAACATAGATACATATTCATATACATGCATACATCCATATGCAACTAGTATGTTTGCTGTGATGATGTGATGTGTAGGCAGATGGTTAAGTAGTGACAGACGTATGCGACCGCTGACAAATACTTAACTACTTAAGTAGGTGAACATACAGCCTTAGATGCATACACATTCAAATATATCCATGCAGAGTATTGTGAATGCAGAACATGACACAACAACAGCAACAACAACAATTACTTACAAGCACGGCAAAGTGTTGCATTTTCTGGAGAAGAGTAATATGTATGAAGTCATGGTGCTGCAAATAAATTGTAGATGGGATGCAAGCCGTAATGACATTCCTACATACACACTTTCTTATATACACATGTATGTAGATGCATACGTATGCAGTCTCAGTTATATACATACATACATCTGCACATACATTCATATATGTTCATATATTAAAATACTTTGTTAGAGTACTCAAATTACGACACACTTGAACATGTTTCAGCACTTAAAGATTGCGTTGACTCAATGGAAACATGGAGTGGTTCGGTTAGTCGCGTACCTATCCCGAATGCCGCATTAAAGTTGAATAAAGTGGATCACTGCATACAGTGCATACCAGTACATCTAAAATAAGGGGGCGTTGTGTTAAGGAACTGATTTAGCAACGTTGTTTGACATGTGCCATGTATACTAATATATTACTTACTTTGTTGGTGAATTCATTGTGGCAAGCGCACACCTATTTAAACCATATTTCATACTTACAAAAATTTGCGTTTTCACCAATAATTTAAAAAATGCACAAAATTTAAATGCAAAAAAAAAACAAAATTGACACAAACAAAATAAAATATTGAAATAAAATACATCAAATAAAACTGTATAAAAGAAGATAAAAAATATAACACAAGAAGTTAAATGAAATAAAACTACATACAAAAATATAATATAAATAAAGTTTTGGGAATTTTTCCAATAACGAACGCGGCTTTGAAATAAGAGAGGTACCTATAGGAGCGAGTGGAGGCGGTCCCCCTGATTCCAAATCTGAAGGTGCCGCCCTCCGCAGGAGGTATATAATTTTTTAGTAATTTGTTGTTTAAGTTTCAAAAAACCAAATTCAAACTCACTTTTTCCTTTGTAGCCCAACTGAACTGAAATTTCGGGTTGCCACACATAATGGAAAAATGTAAAATTAAACACTGAAAACAGAAACACTAAAAACGCAAAGAATAAAGCATATTATAAAGCTTCGGAAAATTTTTCCAATGTATGAAAATATTTTTTTTATTTTAAACAAAGTCGCGCGATTTTTTTCCAAATTTTCGGTACATATTAAAGTATTGGTTTATGTGACAAAAAGTGCCGCAGGCGAAAATGTGTAACAACAAATAGCGCGATTTTTTATTAAAAATGTTCACTTTATACTAAAATAATATTTTACCAAATCAAATTTATATACAGCTATGGTGAAAGAGTTCGCACTAAATTCAAATTAAAAATATAATTCAATCTGTAACAGAGTAAATAAAAGTTCCAAAGCTTGCACAAATTTCATAAAAAGTAAACAAACTTCAAAAAAGCCCATCATTGTTTGAACTTTTTAATCAGGAAATAATAAAAAATAAAAATAACTGAAACTGAATCCGAGGTCCATTAACCTCCATAATGTCAGGTTCGAGGTCATTTGAGGGCCAAATTGGAAACAAAAATTTATTCAATAAAAAAAAAAAAAAATACATTTTTTTTGTTTCTGCTGGCGCTGAATCCGAATATGGGGGTCCTTTGATTCTTCAAGGTCCAAGGTCACCTAGAAGTCATGCAAAGGTCATCTTCAAGATCAAATTCAGAAGAATTGTATAGAATTTTCAAGTTTATTCAATGAAGTTTCCCTACTTGACCTTCAAATGACTTCGAACCTGACGTTATGGAGGCTAACAGAATCCCCGATTGGCATTCAGGGCGTCGAATAACGTAGGATTAGAGAAGTTTGGTTTAATATGCAGAAACCTTTTTTTTAAGCCTGTGTAATTATTACATGGAATGAAATGAAGTAAAATAAAACAAAATCAATCAAATCTAAAAATGACAAATAATATAAAAGTATCCTAAATTAAAACTATAATAAAAAATATTGATTGTAGAGGATGATAAAGTAAAAAGAAAATTAAAATAAATAAATAGATATTAAAAAACTAAAACAAAAGTTAAAAAGTAAAAAAAAAATTATTTATGCAGTAAAACTAAGTCAAATAAAAAACAACAAATAAAATAAAATTAATCAAATAACAAAAACAATTTTAATAAAACACAATAAAAATATCACAAACTAAAACTAAAATCACATAAAAACGCTAAATAAGGAAAAGTAGATTAAAGATAAAGAAACAACAAAAATATTAAAGTTTAAAATAAATTAAATTAAAACACATACATACAAATTGATAAAAAATGTAAAAAACTAAATAAAGCAAAAAAGAAACTAAAATATGTAATGAAACAATATATAGTAATATGAAATAAAAAAGTAAATAAACCACAACTAAAAAATATAACCTAGAGGAATACTAAACAACATACAATTAAAATAAAACAAAAAAACTAGATAAACAAAATTAGATAAAAAACAAAAAAAAAAGGTTTAAGTTAAAAAATAAAACAACTAAATCTAATTTAAATACGTAAGTAACGAAATAAAACAAGACAAAATATAAAATAGAATAATTCTAATAAAAAGTATGAAAAAATTAAGTATAATAAAAAAAAAAAAATATCCCTTACTAAAACCAAAATAAAGAGAATTAGATAAAAACTACAATTAAGCAAAGGTAAAAAAGTCGTGGCTCGGGTAAATTTTTAACCGACTTCCAAAAAAGGAGGAGGTTATCAGTTCGTCGGAATATATATATTTTTTTTGATGTATGTTACCGCATAACTTTGGACCACGTTAACCCATTTCTATAATTTTTTTTAAAGGAAAGGTAGTCCCTCAGAAGTGGTCCCATACTAATTTGGCTTATATCCGATCATTGGATCATGAAGAAATTCACGATTCTGTTAAATTTGTATATGAGAATTGAAGTCGGTTATATTTTTTGCTTAAAAATTACTTGTTGTTTTATTTTTTTGAAGTTAGTTCTAAAACAAAAACGTTATTTTACTACTTTTAGTATTAGCAAATAAAAACAGCAAAGCACTCTGAAATTTTTTCAATCCATAGCTTCTCTAGATTCAAAGAAATATTTATACCAAGTATGTAATCATAAGTGGGCGGTGCCATGCCAATGTTCAAAAGCGATTATTGTACATAATTATAAAATTTACATGAGATGGCTTCAGTAGTTATCGAAATCAATACAAACTTATCTTAGTTTGCGTATTTCGCCGTTTTCTATAGGTCGTAACTCATTCTCGATTTCGAAAATATTCAACCCGTAGTTTCGCTAGATTCAAGGAAATACTTGTACCGAGTTTGGAAGAAATCGGTAACTGCCGAGATTATACCTAGTTCATAATGGGACCACTGTGGGACTGTACTAAATCCAAAGAATCATTCAAATCGGTTCACAAACAAAGACGTTATGCGCGAAGAAACATAAAATTATAACCTCCTTCTTTTTTTGAAGTCGGTTATAAAACTACTCATACACAAAATTAAAAAATTAAATATTTTCTTCAGTTAATTACAGACAATTTCACGAAAGCAATTTTAGTGAAAATATTAATTTAATTTTTTGAATTTTATATGGATATTGACAGAAAATAAAAAATCATTTTCCATTTAAATTGCTGGTGAAACCGGCTGTTAATGTATTTTTATTGAATAAAGAGAAATTAAAAACAAATAAAAAATTGAAATTGTAAAATAAAATAAAGTAAAAATAATTAGAAGAATAAAAATTAACAATAAAAAATAAAATACATAAATATTTGGTGCTTGCACATTTTTCTATGCGTTTTGCCAGACTTCTCTTCCAATTTGTGTTGTGCTCCTTGATTACACAAAATTGAGGGACGTATAGATTTACATCGACTCTGAACGGAAAATGGTTTTTAATGAGAAGCTTTTTTCAAGGCAGAAATTAACTCGGAGGTCTGCGATGGCCTATGGAAGGCCAGAACCAGAAGTTGAACCTTAGCCCTAATTATTCGACTACTGCGCCCGCGAAATAAAAAATTAGAAAAGTCTAAATTTACGAAAATAATCAAAGTATATTTCAGAGAAAAAGAGAGACATAAAGATGCGATTGCAAAGAGCTTTAGATGCTGGCAAACAGGAATACGGATCGAAAGTTATATTAGAAAATATCCCAGGAATACAATGGTTTCAACATCGTCGCTGGTCCCTGCAAACAACAAGACAAAAATGTGTTAACAGCCGCATAGAATACACTTCAGATGGATAATGACGACGCTCTGGTGAAAATATCCATCGACTTGACACTCATGGGTGATCACTGAATTTATCTATATCGCACAAATAACAGCGTTTTTTTTCTTTGATGCTACTGCAGTCTGAGGGTCATCAACTTTAGCCCCGATCGTAAAGTCTCTTTATAGAGAAACGCCTACCGTTCGTCGGCGCATCCTATGAGCTTATGCAGCCCATGATGCCACATTAGCTCATAAAATGCACCCACGAACGGTAGACGTCTCTCTATAAGGAGACTTCACTGAGAGATTGTGGTCCCAATCAGAGAAAATTAGGGTGGCCGTTGGAGCTATGAACATGGAGCTGGACTCGGCTCAATCGGATGCTAAGAGCATTGGGGCGGCTTCCCTGCCGGAGGATGCGTTTACAGTTTCGAAAGGCTGTTCGGTGGGGTCGAAGCCCGAGGTGAGTGCGCAGAACTATGTAGTGCTCATGGAAAAGATTCTGGTGAATGAAGATTAATCTCCACTGCTCAAAGGCCAATCTTTTGCTCCAACTTGAGGAAGGTGGAGTTGACGTGATTCTGATTGAGGAGCCGTGGCTGAGCAGTAACGGTATTTCTGGTCTCAGAACAAGGAGATGTTATCTGATGGCGGCGAACAATGTGGATAGATCTACCCACACTGGTGTATAACTTGGCGTAAAATTGTGAGTTTTGGTACAATTGGAACTAGGGCCTGCATACTTATCAGAAGTGAATTAAAAGCTTTTCCTTCCCATAATTTCACCTATGAAGATATTGTGACGACCAGCCTAGAGAGAGACGCTGGAGCGCTATAGCAGAAGCCAAACGAAGGAAATCCGGCATTGTTTTAGGGTCCAATCCGAATTCGAAGCTCGGATAAAAACTCTCGAGGTGAGTCACTTTTCGAGTTTATCTTATGTGAATTGCCGCCAGGGAAGTGGTGCTTGACCTTAAACTGGCCTTCCACCTTTGATATCGGGTTGAAAGGTTCTTAGTCAACACTCGTTTTTGGATCACAGGTACTTTAAATTCGTTTTGGATGAAACGTGCAACTCCTTTGGTGGAGGGCGGAGCTTTATGCGAGCTGCGTAAGATACGGGTATATTTCCAAGGGTTGGAAGGTTCTCAAGTTTGTATTCATTCCGAAGGCCGGAAAGAGCTGTCATGCCTCCCCCTTCAGGCCGATCAGTCTATCTTCGTTTCTTCTGAAAACGTTGGTGAGACTGGTTGATCTGCACATAAGCAGCGGCATTCCTCGATATCGCCTATCAAGAGCTCAATACGATTATTGTAAACGGTAGAAACCACCCTGCACATAATTGTAAGGTGGATAGAATAAACCATCACTCATAAAGATTTTTTGGCAGGAGCCTTCTTTGATATACGTAGAAGAACTGACCCAACATGGTTGCCAACTGGGCGGACAGAACTGGTCTTATTTACTAGAACGTATAACGTTCTGGAGAGGGGGCGCAGTGAACGTCTTCATAGAGGGGTAATCTGTCGAGAGCTACTAACTTCAGGCTTCCGGACTGCTGCAGTGTATTTCAGGCGGAAGTGGCTGCTATTAAGGAGGCGGTGGAGTCACTACTTAGGAGTGCGATGACAGTCAGGTAGTTGGGAATTTATTCTGATAGCCAAGCGGCTAACAGGGCCTTAAGTGCGTTCGAGGTGAGCTCTAATTTGGTTAAGGAGTGTCTGCTCTCTTTCAGTTGGGTTCCGGGTCACAGTGACATTGCGGAGAACTATGTGTCTAACGAGTTGGCTAGGAGAAGTACCATTGAAACGTTATCCGCGGATAAGGAGCGGTTGGGATGCTATTTATCACATGTGGTATACTATTCATCAGTGAGCGCTGGGCGAAAACCAGGACATGCCCGATTGCAAGGTTCTTTTGGCCGAGGGAGGACAGGGGACGATTAAGTGTTCGGTGCCGTTCAGAATTTAGTATCACAAAGAACAATCTCCTAACTGTCTAGGTTAGTCTCTGACATCTGGGACTGCCACCCAACCTAACCAAAGAGCGTCTAGAAATACAAGCAAAGAATCCAGATCTCCCTGCACTTATGATGAATAACTGGTGCTACATCGTAAAAGAAAGAAGGAACTGAAGTTTTTTTTTTTTATTTCTGTCAAACAAACAAACGGTTTTAGTGCCAAATTAGAATAAGAAAGCCTACTTCCCTCCTCTCTTTCCTTCCTCAACATAGTTTTTCCATAAAAAAAAAACAATTTGTATAACTGTATATTTATTAAAATTCATTCTTTTATTTTAGAATTTTAATAAATTAAAACTGGCATAAGTTGAAAGAATCCATATATCCAATTGAAGTTCATTTTACAGATTCATTTGGTATTCGAAATACCTTCATATTACCATTTGCATTGATCTAAAACATCTCCTTGTTGACTTCACTTGCCTTCCTCGCCACCACCAGCAACTGTCCATATAAGTTTTCGTTCAAATCAGTGGCCTGCAACGCACGAACTTGCCCCTGGGTCTCATCAAATAAGAATACAGTGTAACTCACGCCATATAGACCAAAAATCAAATTCGTTTCAGTATAGAATTGCGGCAGAGTTATGACTTCGTCAGTTACGCGATTCTTCAATAGCAAACTTCCGCTTCTACTTTGCTCGAAACGCGGCGAGAGATCATTGACGAGTTGTAAATGAACACTATTGTCTTCTGCTGTGGTACAAATAGTGAGCTCCAAATCTACGCCTCTTACATTAGCGATCTCCTTAATAATGGGCTTTCGTTTACATTTATTTTGCTCATTGCACTCCAATAAATCCGATTTTATTGTGCTTTTGATTAAATTTTTGTGCTTCTGCAAGATCTCTGTCAACTCTTGAACGCTTACCTTGCCCGACTCGTTGGCATTACCTGCAGCCAATAATCGGTAGTAAATTATTACCTCATCTGTTGGTATTAGTTTCGCCTTCTTCTTCAGCTTTTGTATGCGATTTATGACCTCACGTGCCAAACCTTCCTCCAATAGCTCGGCGTTAGGTGTCATATCTAATAGTACGAGTATATCATTTTCACTATGCGCCTCCAAGTTAGCTTGTACTTTATCTGAGACACAGTAAATTAGGCGCACCTCGGAAAGCTCGATACGTTGATCGAGTATAGTAAAGTATCCTTTGGCTAAATGAGCTTGAATATCTGCATCGGTGAGTGCTTTTAGAGCAGACATTGTGGCTTTGAAGGTGCCTTTTAAACGCAAGCCTAGTGTCTGAAAAAATTTAATCACCTTTGAGTATGTATATTTTATTAAGTTTTATACATTCTCACCTTGTGATCCGGCTCTGCGCGCAGCGTAACACCATACTTCTCCTTATCCGAGCTGAGTGTCAATTTGCGTACATTCAATTCGCTAAGTATAAAATCAGAGAGTCGTTCTATAGCCGCTAAACTATCTGGATCACTGTGGATTACGATGACCTCGGAGAGCGGACATTTCAGTGGCATTGTGCGACGATCACGCATCACACGACCTAATTCGATAACCGTTTGCATCAACGACACCGATTTTTCTATATCTAGACGAATAAATTTCGGGTTAGCCTGTGGCATTAATTGCTGATGGACTGAAGTTGTGGCTGCATTAATGGAACCGGTTGGTTGAAAAGGGAGTAAGCGCCGGAAAATGTATTCGCAGAGGAAGGGCGTGAAAGGTGCTAATAGATGTACTAATGCAAAGAGTACGCTATATAGTGTGTCCAATGATTGCAGACTGTCTAATTCACCTAGATCTCCCCTTAGGCGGCGGCGATTCAAGCGGATGTACCTTAAACATGGGTGTAGACGAAAAATTGTAAATGCTGTTTGCAAAAAGACAGTAAATGCGAAACTTACCAGTTCGTTAGCTGATCAATGAACTTAGTCAAGCGCGGCACTACCGTGTACAGATGATATTGCTTCATCTCCTTGGCAAAGAACTCAATCAAAGACTCTTTCACAGAAACGATCCAAATATCTAGTAAGGTGGAGTGCTCTAGTTGACGCAGCAGTCGCGCATTATCATACTGATACCGCGCCCCATCGCGCAGTTCTTCCTTTTCATAACGTGCAATATTTTGTAGCAGAAAGCGATAAGCATTGTAAAGTGGCAGGAATACATCTTTAACGATCTCCCGCACACCCTCCTCCTTGAACCGCAAATTCTCTGCGCGCACTACTGGCGAGTTGATTAAGTACAAACGCAGCGCGTCTGCGCCATATTTGTGCACCACTTCCATGGGATCGGGGTAATTTTTCTTGCGTTTTGACATCTTCTGTCCATCAGCGGCCAGCACAAGTCCATTTGCAATCAGATTTTTAAATGGTACTTTATTGAAGAGCGCCGTTGATATTACTAAGAGCGTGTAAAACCAGCCGCGTGTCTGATCAATACCTTCGGCAATGAAATCGGCTGGAAAGTTGTTCAAGAATTTGGCAGCATTTTCAAAAGGAAAGTGCTGTTGTGCAAACGGCATGGAGCCAGATTCGAACCAGCAATCAAACACAGCGCTTATGCGACGAAGTGGAGGACGGCCTGGTATGGCAGAGGGGATTTCGATTTCATCGACCGTCTCGCGATGTAGGTCCTCAATACGCCTGCCAGATAATTGCGCTAGTTGTTCGATGCTGCCGACACAAATAACCTCGTCACCGCTAGGCGAGCGCCATATTGGTATGGGTGTGCCCCAGTAGCGATTGCGGCTTATCTAAAAATTTTAGAATATAAAAATGGCAAACCAGTAAGAAGTTAATAACCAAACTTACTGCCCAATCCCGCGCCTCTTTCAACCAATTACCAAATCTTCCGTCTCGCACATTTTCTGGCACCCAATGGCTTTGCGCGCTACAATCGCGCAAGTTCTGTGACATATGCTCCACGCGTACGAACCATGAGGGTACAGATTTGTATATCAAAGGTGTATCGGAGCGCCAGCAGTATGGATAACTATGTTTGACTTGACCAGCAGATACTAGCACACCCATTTCCTTGAGCTTCGCTATTATCGCCTTGTCGGCATCTTTGACATAGAGACCAGCAAAGTCAGTTACCTCCGCCGTGAAACGTCCCACCTCGTCTAATGGACAAATTGGCTTGCTGGATTTTTGTATAATGCCCGCATTGAGACAAATGCGATAATCATCCTCACCAAAGTAGGGCGCGTTGTGGACAATGCCGGTACCGGTCTCTGACGTGACATAATCATCGACAAGTACGCGAAAAGCTTTCGCTGCGGTTCCTTTTTCGAGGAAGTAAGGAAAGGGTGGTTTATATGGTGCATTGGCTAATTTGGTACCAGGAAATTTCTCTAAAATACTGTAATCATCTTCGTTTTTATAGACGGTATTTAAGCGTGATTCAGCCAAGATATAAATGCGTTGTGTTTTCTTATCCAGGGCCTGCAAAAAATGGATATTTATAATACTACTAAGTAAGAATTTGAATGGTATAATAATTATTTTTATAAAATATTTAATATACAAAATGATAAAAAAATGTGAACAATATTCGATAGATTAACCGATTTTGGAATAATGTTAACGCTATCTCCAAATAAAAAACACATAAACTGATTCAGAAAAGTGGCAGCGCTGCCCACATCACCAATGTTGCAACAGCTGACTTTGACGGCTTGTGTGCACATTGTGAAGCCAAGTGAGAAAGTCTACATCCACATTACCTTATTATCTATGCGGACACTTTTCCTATCGTTTTTCTATGATTACATACCTTCACATAGATCAAATTCGGATTAACCGCACAAGCATAATTCGATGGCAGTGTCCAGGGTGTTGTTGTCCATATGAGGAAATGTGTATTCTCCATATTCACCGCCTCGAATGCCACCACCACGCAAGGATCCACAACTTCCTTATAATTCTGTCCCGATTCGAAGTTCGAAAGCGCTGTTGTGCAGGCTGTAGAATATGGCATCACCTTGACGCCCTCATAGACGAGCCCTTTATCGAACAGCTGCTTGAAAACCCACCAAATGGATTCCATATACCAGGGATAGAGCGTTTTGTAATCATTGCGAAAATCAATCCAACGTCCCATACGTGTCACTACCTCTTCCCACTCGTTGGAATAGCGCATAACAATCTTGCGACACTCTGCATTGTATGCAGCAATACCCATTTTCGCCACATCATCAGGGCCGCGTATATTCAAGAGCTTGTCAATTTCGAACTCTACCGGCAAGCCATGACAATCCCAGCCGAAGCGGCGCTCCACATGATATCCCTGTTGATAGGTATAGCGTGTTACAATGTCTTTGATTGTACCAGCTAAAATGTGCCCATAATGAGGTAGGCCAGTGGCGAAAGGTGGGCCATCGTAGAATGTATACCTGTGGATGAGTCAAATTATAAAGTAACAGCAACAGCGTCATCAAATTATACACACACATGTGTTTGACTTCACTTACCTCGCACGCTGCTCCGATAGTTTCATGCATCGCTCGAAAGTTTTTTCTCTACGCCAAATTTCTAATATATTCTCCTCCTCCGTTGGAAAGTGAATTGTTTCCGGCACCCGGTAAATATCATCTCTCCGTAAGGGCGTTGAAGTAGTTTCACTAGTCACCATTTTTAATGTATAACCAGCAGCGTCCGTTCACCTAAGCACATGTAAAACGACTGTCAATTTGTGACATAGACAACGCAAGCAAAAGTACAAGAATTTTCATCAGCTGTTGGATTTGTATGACGCAACAATCCGGAGAAACACGGCCGGCAAACAGTGAGCGCGTTCGACCCACTGAAAAGCTAAATAGAGAGATTAATTTACAGCTGCTGCGAGCAAAGCGATATGCACATACATAAATACCTATAAGAATAACAAGAATGATAGAATATTTTCTGGATCGTGTATGAATAACAACTCAATCGTCAGGTTGACTTCCCAACAGTGCACCCGAAGTGCACCAACTGCAATTTAGGAGAAATACATATAAACTCTGTATGATGTAACTTTAATGAGATGTTGCAAAATTGCCTATATATTTTTTAAATAATTGTACTGCGCTTCTAATTAATTCCTGTCAACAAATAATCAAAATATGTAAACAATTGTTGGAAGTAGATATGCGAGGCTTGCATCGATGTTTTTGAAACATCGATAATATCGGTCTGTCTTACACTCGATTTTTGCAATCGATGTTTACAATTTTTTAAAATCGATAAATTGACGACACACCGACTTTAATTCAACGATATTTTAAACATCGACTTTAAGCCCTAACTCCAACTGCGCAGTGGCAGATTTTAAAATAGTTGCGTTCCAGGTGTTCACGATATTCGCGATTTGCAGGTTTTTTTCTTGCAGGAAAAATTTTCTAGGTGCTAAAAAACCTGTAAGTTAAAATACTTTTGGGGGACAAACTTTCAATCTGACATCGTTTATTTTGATTGAAAATACAGATTTAGCCTGAAAAGCGCGAACCTCGAAAAGTATGCTGTAAAATACCCAGTCAACAAAACTATCTCGCTTGACAGAAAAAAAAAACAGAGCGCAAGTGAGATTTTCAAGCTTGTGAAGACGGCCGGTAACATTGGCAGTGACAGCCGCAGCAAACCATGAACGAAAGACACAAGATCACGTAAGAAGAAGAGAGTGAAAAAAGTCGATTTTTTTAGCGGGTTCTACGCCATCTTGTTTCACTGGAAAACGAGCGAAAAGTAAACAAAGCAAAGAAAACAACGAAAACCGAAATTAGTCCAAATTATTGTCAGCCACTTTAAATGCACAATTTAGGTAAAATGATGCAAAAAATGCTTTAAAATGTGTTGTCATGTTGAATTAACTCTTCTTTACTTGAATAAAAGTGTAAAATAGTGGTGCTTGTGATGTAAACGAACGCTTAGCTGACGAACCCGCTTTCGCAAACTTTTTTCTCAAAACCAGTTACAAATACAACGTCGCGTTCTTACGTGCTCTTGTATTTTTGGTTCATGGCAGCAAACACCAAACGCCGTTGACGTAGTTGCATTCCCTAAAGGCCCGTCCACATACAACTTTATCTTGGCAGTGCGAGCTGCCGGAGTGGCGCCAACGCCAACGCAACGCTAAAATTATATGTAAACGGGCCTTAACTCACAAGAAGTTGCATGAATTTATTAGAAAGCATTCCGCTATTCGGTTCTCTGGCAAAGTAGGGGAAAAGTGGGAGAGTAAAATCGGTCATATCTTTGTCAGAGGTTGCAAGATTTTACCGGAGGAATTTTTGCTCGTGAATTCTAGTAAAGTTTAAAATCATCAGATGTTCAATGTTGTCAAAACGAATTGAAAGTTGAATAAGCAAAAACAAAAGAACGTCTGCATTTTCCAATATTGTAAGTATGTATATTTGTTAATTTGCCTGTTTATTTGCATACAATTTAGAAATTCGCCAATTGATAAAAATAAGCAGTTATTTAGACAAAAAAGGCGTCTACGGTATTTTTGACAGTTTTAACAGCTTTGACCCTAAAGCAGTTCTCGTACTTTTTAGTTTTTCTCTCTTTATCTGAGAGCAATTTTTCTTTTTGACTGTTTACAGGTTTTATCCAGAAAAGTTGAGGAACGAAACTTTATTATGCCGCCTCATGTAGCAACTAATTTGTAATAGTTGCCATACATTACCATACATTATCAAGTTTTGGTGTTCATGTAAAAACGCCCAAGTCTTTAATCACAGCGATCGATTCAAGAAAGGTATAAAAGTACGTTTACATATGTAGAGATTATCCTCATTTTCGACTTAACTCCCTAATCTCCAAATAGAAAAAGAGAATAGCCATAGGTACGAAATTCGCCCCTCGTTAACGTGTAATTATTAAATGTTCTCATGGGGAATCCACATGAGGCGATTTTACAGGCAACTTTTAGGTGAATGCTATAATTGCCTGATTTAAACGGCCTTTCACCAATCGGTTTCAATGAAGCCAAGGTTTGTGTTCAAGTAAATAGGAGAAATAAATCAGCATGAACGAAAGACACAAGGTTACGCAAGAACAAGAGGGTGAAAAAGTCGATTTTTGAGCGGGTTCTACGCCATCTTGTTTCGCTGGAAAACGAAAGAAAAGTAAACAAAGCAAAGAAAACAACGAATACTAAAAACAACATAAATAAACATATTCATTAAAACGCTTTGAAGCGTGTTGTCATGTTGAATTAACTCTTCTTTAGTTAAAGTGATGTAAACAAATGCTCAGTTGACGAACCCGCTTTCGCAAACTTTTTTCTCAAAACCAGTTACAAATACAACGTCGCGTTCTTGCGTGATCTTGTATTTTTGGTTCATGATAAATCTGTTCCTGTATTACGTATTACGAACAAACTCCCGTCGTGAAAGGAACTACCTTCACGGCAGCCAGTTCGAAAACGCCCTATCTCAAAAAACTTTTCAAAAAAGCCCTCTTTCAGAATTTGGTTGAAGAACGCCCTATTTCATTCAAAAATGCCCTATCACACTTCAAAATGTATTGAAAATTTGCTGATATAGGGCGTTTTTGAAACGAATTCTGAAATAGGGCGTTCTTCAACCAAATTCTGAAAGAGGGCTTTTTTGAAAAGTTTTTTGAGATAGGGCGTTTTCGAACTGGCTGCCGAGATAGGTCGATCTTCCACTCAGCAGTCGATATGCTCTTGGATTTGGATATTCATTGTATTTGTAAATTCACAACAATAAAATGTACACGGTTGTCATGGCAGAAAGCATAAAATTTGCAAATGCAATTCCGACTGCACATCCAAGACCATCCCCAACATCCTGAACAGCCCTAATGCTTTGGAGAAATCCGTGTATATCACACCGAGCTTAGAAGCCGCAAACGAAAAAACATGTTTGGGTCAATTTCGTTATAATTTCTGTTGGAATTTATTGACATTTACAAATCCTTAATATAATTATGGAATTTTAACCTTCTCTGTCTGTATTGCGTATGACAAATTGTGTTGTGCGCTATTGAAGTTTGGGGTTAACTTATCTGCGATACAACTTTACCATAATTTTCCAAAATTTTTTTAATTGCTCATAAATTTTAATATTAATCATTCTTTAGGAGAACATTCCTAAATTACGAATTTAGCGCCCAATATTGAGGTGCTCTTCTTATTCTTCTTTTTGTTTGGCGCTGCTACCGCTCGAGCGACTTTAGCCGAGTTCAACAAAGCACGCCAGTCTGCGGTATTAGCCATTGCCAACGTGCAAAGGCCCGTAAATCTTTCGCAGAATCTTTCTCTCAAGAACTCCAAGTGCCCCTTCATCAGATGTTTTCATTGTACATGCCTCCGCGCTATACACCAGCAAGGTCATGATGAGTGACTTATAGAGTGTAATTTTTGTACGACGGGAGAGGACTTTACTTCTCAATTACCTACTCAGCCCAAAGTAGCATTCGTAGGCAAAAGTGATTGTCCGTTGGATTTCAATTCTGACATTATTATTAGATTTCAATCTGGTTCGTAAATAAACGAAGACGTCTAATTTTTCAAACTTGTAACTGTCAACAGACGCTTATGCTCTGACACCTTGTTTGATGACAGAATATACCTTGGTTTGTCCTCCACCAGCCCAATTCGCTTTGCTTCTATGTATATATAATTACAAAAATGCAAAAGACAAAAAAGGCGTAGCTTTTACCGATTATGTCGATGTCGTCGGCACACGCAAGAAATTGTACGCTCTTGGAAAGTATTGTGCCATAGCGGTACAATTCTGCGGCTCTTATCTTATCCAATATCAGATTAAAGAAAGGGAGTTGTTTGAAATCTCGTTTGATATCAAACGGCTCGGAAGGGTCCTTCCCAATTCTGACAGAGCTGGTGGTATTGCTCAACCCCATATTACATAGCCGTAGCATCTTCGCGGGATACCAAATTCCGACATCGCGACATAGAGACAAATTGTTTTCATGCTGCCGAAAGCGGCTTTGAAATCGACAAATAGATGGCAATTCTTGTGGTTTGTGCAGAGCACACTTAAATTCCAGTCGTCGGACAAGCATTCATCTGACGATATTCTGTATCAGAGCTTATGCACGTAATTTATGAACTCCTCGCCGCCGTACATGAATAGCTCGGCTGGAAGGCCGTCAGCTCCAGCAGATTTGTTGTTTTTAGCCAACTAATTGCTATTCGTACCTCCTCATAGTCAGACGGTGTGATATCGACTGCATCACCATCGACTGGGGGCTCGGGTTCGTCTTCTCTACTACTTTCAGTGCAGTTGTCATTCAATAGGATAGAAAAGAGTTCCCTCCATAATTTAAGTACGCTCTGGTCATCGGCCACTAGGTCACCATGGTTGTTCTTACAGAAGTTCGCCTTGGTCTTGAGACCTTTCATAAGTCGCCTAACTCTCTGTTGAAATTTTTGGGAGGTTTTTTCTGTCGGCCAGCACTTTGCACTCACGTATTTCGGCGTCGGCTTCCTTTTTGAGTTCCCTATAACATTCCCACATAGTTCGTGTTCCGCCCGATCGTAGCGTGGCCCTGTATATTATTTCTATGAACACTAGGGTGTGTAATTTTTGAGCAAAATTTTTTTCAACTCAAAACAGGCTAAAAACATTCAAAAAGGTGAAAAAGGAGCCTCTAAAAATTTGAGCTCTTAACAACATTAAGTGGTGCCTGTTCCTAACTTTCCATTTCCCATTTAAATAACATGGAACACAATTTTTCTTTTTTCTTAGTTTTGTAGCTTGACATTTAAGCATGGTAAAAATTAACTGAAAAATTATTTTAGTAGGAAATTGAACGCTCTACAAAAAAGTTTTAATAAATTTTTTTTACGGAGTGACCCGTTAGGAAGATATTCAAACTTAATGTTACAAATGTATGAAACTATGACTTATTTTATTAAACTAATACTGAGGACTTTTTTATATCTTAAAAATTATTTTTAATCAGAAAACTGGCTTTTGTGCTCTGATATTTTTAGAAAGCTAAAATAAATTTATTCACAAACATTCGTTTTCTCTTCAACAAATAAAGTTACATCATTTAATTCTGATAAGATATTATAATTTCTATTAAGTTATAAATTTAAAATTAAATTTAAAATTAATTGTTGGAAAGTTTTTTTTTAATCTATAAAATAATAATTTTACTGAGCCTAGTTCATAATTACTTTTGTTTAACAGTTAATCAAATAATATCTATGACGTAAATTTTTATTTTATTTTATCTTTCTACAAATATTAGAGCACAAAAAAGTTGCTCAAAAATGACACACCCTAATGAACACTCTTCATCGTACCAGTTGTTCGTTCGGGCTCGCTGAAATCCGACTACTTCTTCGGCAATGGTACTTAATAAACGAACACTCGTCCCCCGGGGTGAACTACAGTATTCGGCGATGGACCCTCTCCCCCACTAAAAATCCAACACCGAGTTTGCGCTCTTTTGCATATCCTGCCTTGCCCATCTATCGCATTTCTTGGATGGCGGTGACTCTAGCTACTTCCTCGTGAATGACAGTAAAAAGCTTTCCCCACTTACGTAGACTTCTGCGCACGGAATCATCCTCCGTTGTGAGCAAAGTCTTCGCCGAGGATGCAAACGATGTTTCAGACAAGGTGAATTAAACCAAAACTTTATAGGTCCCCCATCATATCCAACCTTAAGCACATATGTCGGGCAATAAGTGAGTCCTTTGAACCCTTTTGGGAGCGAGTACTGGAAGCGTTAAAACAACGCTGAGATTTATAGCAAATCTCTGGGTCCATTATGCATATCCACGCAACCTATTGAAAATCGACTTGCATATTATGAATACAAACTAACTAAGTATATCAGTTAAGTGCTATAAAGTTAAAGGTAATCGAATTTTGAAGTATGTACTAGCAACCAAGTAATCACATAAGCTGCAGAAGCAGTTGAAAAAAGAAATATACTCTCTCAATCAAAATTATTGCGGCAGCCACAAAAGTACAGTTGCTAATATGGCAACTTAGTTGCCATCTGTAATACCATTTTAGCCACTGGTAACGGCAATCGACTTATAAGATACAACTAACTATGAAGGTGATACCGTAGATGCAGATATTGGTAGAGGAAGTCGGAGTCATATATGGTTAATACAAAAAATTATATTTTTTCAAGTTAAATTTAATTTATGGCAAGTGCCTGTATTAAATACCTTTAAATTTTTACATTTAACTTTATGAGTTGACTTCTTTTGACCACTTTAGAAACTGAATTTCACAGAATTAGAATCCGTTATATTCCAATGTTGCCAGCAATCTCTTAGCGATTAGTTTTTCCGATTGCTCTCTACATTTTGCATTGCAAATGAAGAATTGCAAATTGATGTATCAGAACAATGCATTCTACTCCCCTTACTTATAAGATTTCACAAGTAATCGTTCTATTGCAACAATAAAAATAAAACGACTACCGCTTGTGTTCTGCCATTTTCAGTTGTTCAGATTGCTGCCTGGCGATTTTAATTGAATTTGTTTGAATAAAATTGATTCAATTATTTTGCGGGTGAAATGAGAAAGTGGAAAGTCATGTGAATGCAAAAAAGCTTGTGAATTTACTGTGATAAATGTACATATGTATGTGTGTACATTAGGGTGGTCCAAAAAAAAGTAAAGTCGGAAATTTAATGCTCTCACCCCCTAGGATTGTTCTATACCGAAAAGAAGTATACCCCTGTTTTTTTATTTTAAAATCAAAATATATTTAGAGGTCGCTCAAAGCGCTCAAAGTTTCCCATGTACTTTGTATGGTGAAAAAAAGACTTTTCGTAGAAATGGCATAGAATCCATGAAGATCCAAATTTTTAAATCTGAAAACTCCGCTTCTCTTCAGAAGACTTCAGAGAATAATGCCCAATTATTTATTTAAACATTTTTTAGTTTTAACTATTTTTTAAGGGTCTCCGAAATATCCCAAAAAAAAATCAAATATACAAAAAGAAATATAAAAAAAAAAAAAGAAAAATAGTTAAAATTAAAAAATGTTTAAATAAACAATTGGGCCGTATTCTCTGAAGGCCTCTGAAGAGAAGCAGAGTTTTCAGAATGAAAAATTTTGATTTTCATGGATTCTATGCTATTTCTACGAAAAGTATTTTTTTCCCCATACAAAATACATGGGAAACTTTGAGCGCTTTGAGCGACCTCTAAATATATTTTGATTTTAAAATAAAAAAAAACAGGGGTATACTTTTTTTTCGGTATAGAACAATCCTAGGGGGTGAGAGCATTAGATTTCCGATTTTACTTTTCTCCCATACATTTTTGGACCACCCTAGTGTACATATATACAGTTTATTAATAAGAAAATACGAATATATTTCATTGCAGTTGAGACCGTTGCATTAGACTCGTGTTGTGTTGATTTTGCCGATGAAATAATAGTAGTTAACCTCAGGATATTAAAAAATAAGCAGATAAAAAAAATTCGGATTAATGGTTCTTCCTTGGAAAGGGGAATAGACTCGTTATTTAAAAACTCCGCGAGCGCTTTAGTAAATGTCCTTTGTTTTCTATACCTTCCAACTTTAAAGGACTAGAGAGATGTGTGGGGCTTTGATGAAGTCAGCTAGATGTAGCTACTTAGCAAAAAAGACAGAATTCATCAGTATGCAAAAGGTTCGCCTGTGCGATTCAAACCCCTGAAAAAGCAGACTTCGATGGCACTGTTCTTTTGTATCAATTTCTCGCTATTGTATTTCATATTGGTTTTCTCAACATTCAAATCAAACTGTTCTAATTTACCGTCATTAAACTCAGCTCAATGCAAAGTAGCAATTTTGGGGTTTGCTGTGATAGCCGTCGCACCTTCACCGAGGTCGAAGGATCACTGTATCGAAACGTTTCACCTTCGGTACAGGCCGGTTGTTCCTTCTGCTTTTCCCTTGGGCAGATACAACGAGTTACAGCAAAAAAGGGCTACAGGAACAGGCGTCGACTGGGTAATCCCAGCTTATGGACGGAGAAAGGGCTGTCCAGTACCCTATTGAATTGCAAGGAGATATCCTCTTCTGGAAAGAGTGGAATCAGGCCAGTAAATGACTATAGGAGTAATGAATATTGAAAGGAAAAGCGACATAGGCACCAGGAACAGAACAAATTTGCTGGTGAGGATTCGATGAATACTACTGCAGGTGGGAACAGTTTTTAACAAAGGCGCAGTCAAGCTTGTATTTGAGAGTTAAGGGGAGATTAAGGCACGGTTAACTTAACTGTACAATAACCAAGTCCTAGACGGCTCAGAAGAGCATACAAGATGATCAAGTTCGAACACGACTCTCAAAGCGCTTCTTGGACAATCATTGCTGATGGTTGGGAACGTTTGATACTTAAGTTTATACCTGTCAGCGAAATCTTCGGAAACGCTAGAGCTCGCATAGGGCTAAGGTGAATGAAGGTTAACAGCGGGATACTGTTTAATCAGCTATTTCCAGATTCGCGACCCCAACCTGTCAATAGACGACTGGATCACTACATAATTGAAACTGCTACCAAAACACTTTGCACTATTTACTGTGGTCAATGGAGCCACATTCGTTTGTTACCTCATCTCGCTTGTGCTTTGCTAACTACATGGTAAAATAGGGCAACTGCAATACCACACATACGATATCGTCCAATTTTATCCCGTTTATCACTCAATCCTTTAAAAATTCCAGCATCACCTCACACCGCACCGACATTTATTGCATTTTAATCTCCAAACTAAACGCAACAGCTGGTCAGCAATAAAATTCGAATATCGCAGCAAATGAAATATTTGTAGCAGCAGCAAGAAAAAAAATTGCCCTTAAGAACGGATGTGGAAATAGCGCAAAAGAGCGATACCAAAGTAATCGAAACGTGCGCGTTTAAATTAAAATTGCAGCCCTGCAGCATTGCATACCGACAAGTAAAAAAATAGCGAACCCAGCGCGTCAACTGTCACCAACATAAACACAATTGCTGGCAAAATGGAGCATGGACTCGTGTCGTCTGTTTGTGTGTTTTTTTTTTAATGTTAGTATCTCTTTTATGGGTGCAATCAGTGATTTTTTGGATTGGTGGAACGCGTTGGGTTGAATGGGTAACTGGTTGCCGCCTGGTTTGTCGCTTGATTGCTTGGTTCTTCTTTTGTTTGTTGCTGCATTTTGAGGTCAACGTCAACTCGTACTGCAACACCACCACCACCACCAGCGGCAACAACAAAAACAATCACCACAAAAATGTGTTGCAGCAATGCTCGCCTGTCCAGCAGCCAACACAAACACTTAACAACATTGACTGTGGGTACATAGTTGGCAGGGCAAGGGCGTTGGCTGTTCGCCGTAAGCCGGAAGTTGCTGCATGCTCCAAAGTTGTGGGCTTAGTGTTGCTGTTGTTGTTGTTATTGTTGTAGTTGCGGCGCAATCGTTGTCACCGCTGTAGCTGGTTATTATGACTGCTACTAACCGTATTGCGGTTGAGGTTGGTTTTTGCGGGTTTTGTTTGGGGTTTAGCTGGTGTGTGCTGTAAACGAAGGTGACCAGGTGCTGTTTTTTTTTGAATTCAGCAATTCAGTGGTTTAGTGGTAAGAAGATTATTATAACTATACAACAAATGCCATGAATACATTTCGACGTCCATGGCGCATTTTCATTCGACTTTCCAGCAAGTCCTTAAAAACCACCGGCTTAAAACTGGTTTGGAGATATAGGGAAAATGAGAAATCGATTGCTAGCAAAAGCATTTCTGCTCAGTTCATTCCATCTACCTTTCATTATTAGATTAGAAGTACCCCCGCAATTTCATTTATATCGTTATCAGGAATTATTTAAATGCCACGGAAAACGAAGAGGCCCTTTGGATAACTTAACTGCCCTTCATTCCCGGGAATGTTACGAAGACAAAGAAGCCCAAAATAAACCCATTTCGTACTGGCTAAAAACTAAGTATGTATGTAGTTGTAAAGAACGCTAGAGTCTTTATGGCCGCTCGGCTGTCCGAGAAAATGTCAACCCGCCTTAAAGGGCAACAGCAATCAGTAAAAAATACTTCTGCTTAAAAAAAAACTCACAAAATCCGACTTTTACTGCCAGATATACAGAGGAAATGCCTGTACCCAATCGGCTTCCCATTATGGAGCTATCGGTGTAAGGATGATATATGCAGGCAGAGGTGTTAAATTCCTCGCCCAGTAAAGAACCCCGAAGGATCTCTGGAAATCTAATTGTGGTCGTATATTATCAGTAATCTGTCTTATATTGGACGGTAACTTCTTTTCTTAAGCCCAGTTCTCTGCATATTAAAGCTGCCACAGAAGCGATTTACGTTTTGTCAAGATATACTTACAGAAAAAAGGTTTATAAAAAAAATTAAGGCATCCACGGCATGAGTTCGCATTGCTTCCCACGCATGCGGCTTTTTGAACTCTGCCGAGCTTTACATGATTGCACAGGTTACTTAAGACGGTCAACCAGAACACATTAGGGTGGTAAAAAAAAAAGTAAAGGCGGAATTTAAGGTTCTCCCCCCTAGAATTGTTCTACTTATACCGAAAAAAATATACCCATATTTTATTTTTTCAAATCAAAATCAAAAAATATTTAGAGGACGTTCAAAGCGCTTAAAGTTTTCCATATATTTTATATGGAAAAAACACTTTTCGTAGAAATGGTATAGAATTCTTGAAAATCAATACTTTTCGATCGGAAGACTCTGGTTCTCTTCAGGAGACTTCCAATAATTTCCAATTTTTTAGTACTTGCGATTTTTCATGTATGGGTCCCCCATTTAGTTTTCAGCGGTTTTTAGCGGACCCGTAAGGTATATTTACTATAAAATAATGGTTAAATAAATAATTGGGTATTATTATTGGGAGTCTCCTGAAGAGGAACAGAGTTTTTCGATCGAAAAATATTAATTTTCAAGAATTCTATTCCATTTCTGCGAAAAGTTGTTTTTTTGTAAATTATATTTCGGTACAGAACAATCCTAGGGGGTGAGAGCATTAAAATTCCGACTTTACTTTTTCACATGCATTTTTGGACCATCCTAATGCGCATACAGAGTACAGCTTTTTGGTTAACACCTAACGTCTTCCTGATAAGTAGCTTTCAAGAGTAAAATACATTGCTACTCTTTCTTTACACTTTCCTTTATTCTACAACATGCAACATTTTTTTAGTAATATGAGAAAGAAGGATCTATAAAAAATAAATGCGGTCTTTTACTAAAAGGTTCATTGCACCTACTAAGAATACTAAAAGGGCGTGCCTCAGGCTATTACCCTTTCGATTCTAGTAATGTATTTTAAGGTGCACCTCAACTTTTTTGAAATATCAGTTAGACTACTCTGGCCCTCATGGTCTCATACGACTTTGGTAATACAAAGCTAGGAAATTTTCTCCTGGCTGTAAAGAGCATTCGTTTTGTTTCTTCTGTGTTCTAAGCGGATTCGCTCTAAAAATGTTTTTGTCGGAGAGAGTACAGAAGTACGTATAGTGCGGCAAAAAGTTAATATTTAAGAGGAAATAAACATGCAATTCGCAACCAAATGTAAAAAACAAGAGAAAGCGTCAACGCCAATCATCAGGGCGTTCGGACAGCAAATATAAATCAAATGTTGTACTCTCACTGGGACATGAATGCGTAATACAATACACATTGTTCATCCCTTCGGTGTATCTTTCCCATAGTTCGTTCGATATTGCTCACGGCAGATGGCAACAACACTATCAGTAAAGTTACCACAATATCGGTATTGGTTACTGACTCTTGGATAAGCTTAAGTTATACTAAGTTGAGGGTGGTTTTATAGCTTAGCACTGTGGGAAAATAATTCCGCCCTGAGGCGTGCCCCTGGTAACGGTCTAGTCGGCAGTTTCCCAATTTTGCTGATTGGAAGCTTTAAGGTCCAAGGAGGAAAAGCCTCGGCTTCAGTGCCATTCTAAATAGGCTACTAGGTATGTGATATAGAGGCGCTGCCAACCAAATATTTGTTTACCAAAGGCCTGAATAAACCACAAGCCTAGGGGAAAATTTACTGGGTTTAATGAACCCAGGTCTTTACCGTTGTTACAACGATGGGCGAGTCTATTTCAGTAATTTCTAGTCGAAAATGATTCATACTTGGGAGCCAGTATAGTAGCTTCAAACAGCTGAGGAAATGTCTCTAAATATTTTCTCAGAGAGGCGGATGGCACTCTCTCTATCCTCAATGAAATCACAACTACTGGAGCATTAGACAAAAGGCAGCTGGTCTCGACTGCTGACAGATTTTAAATAGCCGTACGTAATATGAGCCTCAGGAGATTGCGCTTAACTTAGCGAGGGACGGCTCTGAATAATATGCGTTGCGATTATATTCCACAAACACAAAAAAAAAGAATAGGGCTGCTTAAAAAGCGTAATACCTAGGCCGTTTATATGGGAGATTGTGCAAAGAGCTTGCATTTCGAAAGAAACTATTTTCCTTTTAATAGTTTTTGACATAATTGCGAGACCTCAGAGACGTAGAAGGCATTTGAATACTTCCTTTGCCAGCGAAGCTAAGAACTCCTGGACAACCTGGAAAACCACTTAAACGAGTCGGACAACTATACTTACTTCGGCGCATTGTAAGTCAGCTAAATATGACGTCGAGGCCTAATATTCCAATTGATCGTAGTCTTTTGGAAGAAATCCACGCGTCAATTTATAGATTACTGAATCCTTTTTTTCATGAAATTTCTTTGATATTACATTCTTATTATTTAGGTAGTTATTGCCCGTTGAAGCAGAACCAGAATTGGAAAATATTTGCTGTGATACAATGCTGTGGCAATTTTTGTACTAAAAATTTTCAGCACTTAGTTTCAGTTGTGTCAGTAATTATAAGATCACTTAAAATCCATTGCTAATTAAATATTTTCTCAGACAATTTTTGGAATTAGGTTAACTTTGGCTGCGATTGGTCACCTTCATACATATTATTGTATTCCCCTTTCGAATGAAATGCTTTTGGAATTGATTCTTGTCAATTTCTTGCAGTTATTATTTTTTGCTAGGAAATAATTTGCAATATCATACCTAATGTTTGGTACTTTCTTCTTGGCTTAGAGAGGAAAAATGCTTAAAAAAATTAGTTGAAGCAAACGGAAAGTTATGCGAGCAAAATATTAAAGCGGCGATTAGCTAGATAAATCGATTTATGTATATTTTTTATTTCTTATTGAGAGAAAAAATGTCGAAATACATTCCAAATTGTCGCGAAAGTGAGGATCCGGCGCAATATTTAGTCTGATCGAGATAATTATTTTGGTAACGACAAGCAATTGTTGACGTCAAGCTCAACTAACGACAGGCACAGGAAACGTTCTGTTTCGAAGGGATCAGACCAAAGGGAGAGAGATGTTAACTGAATGGCTTTAAGTGGGCAGGTGAAAAGATGGTTGGTGTCGTGCGGGGACCTTCACAAGAGGTATACGCGTTTGGTCGCGGTTCAGTCTGGATAAATATGAGTTCAGTCGACTTCAATCTACCGGCCTTCAATGAGCCAGAGTTACGCGAGTATCTCCGTCTGCAATTGGTGGTGACTGAGCTCTAATAACGACATTCCCTGCGGTAGCAGCCATACAAAAATTGTTCGCTGACCATTAGTTTGTGCTCCTTAACTGGGAGCTGGGGTGCCGCGTTATGCAGGCGGTGTTCGGGCGAAATCAGAAGGCATCCCATGACTGTGCGGTGTACGGCATTCTGGAAGGTCTGAAGCTTCGTCGATTGCATCCAATTAGTCACCGGTAACGAAGTAGGTGCAGCATAACGTCTCTTTGGTTTTGCCCCAATAACTTCGGCCGAGCGAGTTTACGACCTTATTGCGGCTATGTACTTTGTTCACACTTACGGTTGAGTGCGCGGAGAAGGGGAGCAAGATATTAAGGGTAACCCTTAAAATTTTCGGGTTATTCTTCATCGAAATTGGTGTTCCATCTCCTGCGTACAGGACTCTGCGGGACCCCTTTTTTAATCAAACTCAAAAGGTTACTGACGACGCTGTAGAAGAGAGGAAACGTCACTGTCTTCTATTAGCGTGGGATGGCATACAGTGTCTAATGTCCCGCCATTGTCCCAAAGGCTGCATTTATTTATTCATTCTGATTTAGAATTTAGATTTTAATTTGCTCAGGAATTTAGGCAGTTTATTTGCGAAATAATTAAATGTTATAACACTTTGATCCAATAGATAGGTATATAGAAAATAAAATGCTAATTTTCATTAGCACATGGTCATCCTTACAGTACTCATCATTAATAAAATATGCAACTGTTGCTTATTTCGAGAAAGAAAATATAAAACAAAAGCATGTGCGTGTGTAGGAATATTAAAAATATTTATATATATATATATATATATATGTGTATACACATATGTATTTTTATACACATCTGCATGTAGACTTTGCAAATATCATTGAATGGGCATCCTCACATAGTATGTAGCATCAATAGCAGTACGTGCATTTAAGTTTTCATTGAAATTTGAAAATTATTCTGATTGCATATTTCTGAGTGCACGAGTTCCACGTAGTATATGGCTCGAAGTGGCATAAGTCATTTCTAGAGCTCGGACTTTTATGTTAAAAAAATAAGCCTAAAAGTATGTTACATAAAATACTTTAAGCAAAATGTGTAATTTGAGAAACATTTTCTTTATGTATATACTCGTAGTTAGATGATATATATTTTTCGGCTTATTTTTTGCATAAATTTCCGGGCTCTAGCTATTTTCAACACTTAAATGCTTAAATGTTTGGTTACTTTTGAATGTAAATGCATCTGTAAATCGTTCTACTGTTATAAAATAATGAGAAAACTTTTCTCCTTTGGCTGATGAAGTTGAACGAATAACAGACGCGTTCTGATGCGGATACATGATCACTGAAGTCAAACGGCATGAAATGACTTATGCCATTTTCCAAATAAACGGCTCATATGTTTTAATAAATTGTTTTCATGCACATTAGGGTGGTTCAGTCGGCAGTGATTGAGCTCTAAACATGACATTCCCTGCTGTAGCAGCCATGCGAAAATTGTTCGCTGACCATTAATTTGTGCTCCTTAACTGGGAGCATGGGTACCGCATTATGTAGGTATTTTATACTACAAGTTAATGTGTTACTCATGTTAAAATTAATAAATTTTTTTTTTAACAATCCACCTTTTATTTTTATACGAAAATATTGTTAAAAACAAGTTCTCTGGCGTTTTAAAGTATTTTCTGTTACTTAAATTCATAATTTTGCTTTGAATAAAATTGTACTGAAAAGTACAAGGGCACGTCACAGGCAGTGTTGCCGTTGTGCGAATAAAGGGGCAATTTGACCCTTTTTAAGGGCCAATATCCTTTGACCCGACTTCTTGATTATTTTGATTTTTTGACACTTTTCCAAAATTATGTGCGACTTTTGCCCCTTCTCAGATATTTTTTAAGAAATGTTAACATTAAAAAATATTTCCTCCTGTAGGTTCGAAAAATGCATCACTTAAAACTTTTAAGGGAACATGCAACTCGATTTCTATGTATGTTTGCAATCCTGATTTGTGCAGAGCTCGTCCCGGTATTTTCTTTTTAAATTCACCAGCGGACGTTTTTTCGTCAATTACCCCTTTTTTTGCGACTTTACGGGAATTCTCAAGGATCACAGGGTAATATTCTGTCACTGTTTCATTGCATTGTGGTTGTAAAAGACCTGCTGGAGAAGCTAAAGAGTAGAAACTGCCGGGTGATTATTTACCAATACAAATGACCTTTTATGATGATTAAATGATCTGATCCAAGGGTACATAACATTAATTACTGACTGGCTTGCGAGCAGCGGACGCGCCTTAAATTCTAAGAAGGAACTCATCTTGGTCACAGGGAAGTCGTCCTATAAGAAATCTCATGCGACTGTCTGAGGTGTTCGCCTAGCGCTTTCAGACAAAGTTAAGTATTTGGACTTGGTTCGAATGGGTCGAAGCTTGACAGAAGGCCGGTGAAGGCTTTTTGTTGATGGTAGATCAAAAGTACACTAAGGATTGATATAACATAGTGCAATTGCTTTGCTAGAGACTTCGCAGGGCATACGTAGGTCATTGTACGGAAAATTGATTAAATTGAAAAAAACGGCACTTATGCTGTTATTAAAATTGTTCCCATATCAAGAAGCGCAGCCCTAATGTAAATTTTTTATATACTTTTGTGCATATGTATTTGTGCAAGGGCAACAGAAAAGCAAACTATCTCAATTTCTTGCAAATTGTTGTATTTTTGCATAGAAAGCGAATTTAAATTTGGGTAAAATCAAATATTTATTTTATAGGAAAAATTGAAGAAACAAAACCGAAGCATGAATTCCTGAATAAGTGTTATTCCATTAAAATAAATACAACATATTTCAGAGATTGATATATGTAGATTGGATAGGGGGGAAAAATTTTTTGAATAAGAAAACAGAAAAAATAATAATTTTAATAATAAAAACATAAAATAAATGTTGAAAATATAAAGACATCGCTTCAAAATTAAAACTCAAACTAAATAAGAAATGAAGTAAAATAAATGTAAAAAAATAAAGGCAAAAATTAAAAAAAGTACATCAAAAAAACATAAAAAAATAAAGTAAATTAAAAAACAATCGTAAAAAAAATGTAGGAAAAGAAAAAGTAACAAAAAAATAAATGTTTAAAAAACAAAAATATCAACCAAAAAACATTATATTGACAAATAAAGCTTAGTATCCAGCTCCTAAGGAAGCTGTTAAGAAAAAATTTCAATTAATTCGTTTGCGTAAATAGCAGTGTCGAAGGAATTTTGATATCTGATATTTCGCAGCTTGTTGTGGTATGCAATAGGCATACATATATTTTTGTTTCAGACATGAGTTGTCGTGCGCTCTTTTTTCACAAAAAAACTTTAGACAACCATTATAGAAAGCTCAGCAAATTTCTAAGAGCTGCATCCTGCCTTAAGGAAATTGGACACAAGAAAATTTCTTCGCCTTTCCTTCAGCGTGTTTCTATATGAAGTTTTTATTTTTCTTGAGAGCTGAATACTAAGCTTAAATAAGAAAAACAAATAAAATAAATTATTAAGGGAAATGCATTTTAAATTAAAAAAATTTTAAATAATTAAAAAAACTAAGTAAGACAAAATAAAATTGAAAGCAACATCATAAACTAAAAAGTCAAAATAAAAAAATTATTTAAAATAAAATAAAAAAATGTATGTAAACGAAAAATGAAATGAAATACCTAGATATAAAAAATAAAATAAAATAATAGAAAACTTTAAAATAAGATGACAAAAACAAAAGGTTTGCCAAAAAATTTAATTAAATTATAAGTAAAAATGTTAACGGCAAAAAGAAAAAAAGAAATTATAATCAAATATACAAATAATAAAACAAAAAAAATATGTAAAGTAAATTGAAATAAAAACTAAAAAGAAGAAAAATTAACTGGAATTAAAATAACAGTTAAAATAATAAAATAAAATTTTAGAAACAAAGATGCTAAGAGAAAAACAAAAAGAAGATAAAAAATACATCGAAATAAGTAAAAATGAGATACGTTTAGTAGTAAAAAAAATCATTTTCCCAATAAGATATAAATTTAAATAAAATAACAAATTTAAAAACAAAAAAGGGAATAAATTAAAGAAACAAAAATAATTGCAACAGAAAAAATCAGTAAATTATATACAAGTGCAAATTAAAATGAAACAAAACTATTAAAACGAAATAAAAACAAATTGTAATAAAATAAAATAATTAAAAGTAAAATCGTAGATATTGTAGTAAAATAAATAATAAAAGGAAATTAAAAAATTGAATTATCTTTAAAATTCTAGTAAAATAGGGTAGTAGGTAAAAAATATAATAAATAAAACAAATATATATGTACCATAAGTTGATATAATAAAAAATAAAGATGTATAAAAACATAAAAGGTCCATTCCCTAGTTTTTATGATTAAAATCTGAAAAGTGTCAAAATGCAAGAGCGTAAGGAAACTGCGCATACTAAAAGAGAATAACTGGAAAAAAGTTAACGCAAAAAACCGTTTTGAGTCCAAAGAATGGCAACAACAAAACTAATGTCAAATAAAAATAGAAATGCATGTACAAAACACATTCGCACAAGTACAAGGGCAATAAACACTTACAGCCAATTTCACGAAAGCAATTTAAATGAAAAATTATTTTAATTTTTTGAATTCTATATGGAAATTGACAGAAAATAATAAATCATTTTCCATTTAAATTGCAGGTGAAACCGGCTGTTACTATATCAATTATTTTATTTTCATTTCTGCTGTAATTTCGAGTTATGAAACGCTTTTTGGACTAAATCCGACTACTTCGGACTATTTCTGACTATTTCCTGGAGATAAGGAAATCAACTAAAATTTATAAAACCTAAAGTAAAATACAATAAGAAAAACTGAGTGAAATGAAATATTCCAGAAAAAGAAAGCAAAAAATAGAGTAAATTAAAAAAGAAAATATAAAATATTTAACAGAAAAATCAAAAGAAAATAAGATAAATTAAAACAACAATAATATTATTTTTCCATTTTCTCCACAAAACTAATTTTCAAAAAATTTGGCCGCGATTAGTGATTTTCCCTTGAGTTTCATGTAGATATGTGATGCCTTAAAACATTTTATTTGTTAATATACCGCTACCGCGATCCGCCCAAAAATAACGCCAAGCATCTAAGTACATATGAATGTATTTATGCCAGCATTTATGGATGTACATGTACACATTTATGTATGTATTTTTATCCCCCGTTATTTCCATTTATTTTTTGAAATGCCCGCGGGCGTTTATTTTTAATAGAACGGATATTAAGAACCGGATATTAAATGTCGGCCTGCAATTGAATTGGAATTTCACGCTTAATTTTTTTTCCAACGCTACTAATTCAAGTTGATGTCGGTATTTCGCGTAATTTTTTCTAAGTAGTCTAGTACATATACATAAACAAATTTTCTAACCTTTGCGCACTTTTCTACACCATTAATATTTGCAACCCTGAGCTTCACTCTAAACGCCACTTGCTTAGACAATTTTGCAATAAGTAGTGCACTAAAGCGAGCATATAGGAAATTTTAGCTCAAACGTCTAAATGTATGCACTTGCGTTTGTTAAATTGGCAAATATCTGTAATTAGCTTTTAATTCGCTCAATTTGTGGCATTAGAACTAAAGCCTATTTAATTATAAATGTTATTACTGGGCTGTCTGGCGAAGTTGGAGAATTTACATGCATATTTACATATATGTATGACATTGAATAGCTAATTAATATGCTGGTATTTGTGGATTGCAAGTGAATTAAGTATGCTTTTAGGCGCTTATAGGATTAAATGCAATTTGTGTCAGGCATTAGGAAAAATCAGAGTGAAAGCTGTACATATATCAACAAAATCGGAGGACTTTTCTAATACATACATATATTCTGTATCCTATTTATATGTATGTTATATATATATTCTATATTCTATATTCTATATTCTATATTCTATATTCTATATTCTATATTCTATAATATATATTCTACATCCTATATTCTATATTCTATATTCTATATTTTATATTCTATATTCTATATTCTATATTTTATCATAAATATTTTTTATATGTTCCATATTCTAAATGCTATGTTCTACATTTTTATTCGTTTTCCCTTTCCTCTTCTCTTTAATAAGTGCATACGTCCAACTTCCTCCCACTTCATCCTATTTTTGTCGCCTTAAATGTGGTTGTTTCCTCTTCGGGGTGAAAAATCAAGCATCCCTTTGCCTTTTCAAATGTTTATCGTTGCCATTGTCATTTCCGATCATTTTTTATGTGCTGGAAAATAGAAAAATTGCAAATGTAAAACAGCAAAATAGCACAAATGCGACAGAGAGTGAAATTTCTGGCATACATTTAGGCGCTGGGGCGCAAATTTGCCGTGCACTTAAAGCAATGCTGCCAAGAGGCGTGAAAAATGTAGAAGAACCTCTAGAAAAAAAGCCATAAATAGCGTCGCTGCGTCGAAAGTGGGGAAAAGTTAAAATGTTTCTGGCGTAGTGAAAATATTCAATAGATTTAAATTGAATTGGCTATCGAGTCAAAATATATGGCCAGTAAAAATGCAAATGACACATTTGTTGCATCAATTTTTTATTTTCGCTTTTATGAGTGAACTTTTGTTGCTTGTATTTTTTTATTTTGTTTTTTCTTAGTTCAATTTAGTATTATAATTTCCACAACATTTGCTGCGGCAATAAATGGAAGGACAATCACAAATGCCTGTCTTGCGTCTTGTAGAGTGGGAACTTTGAAATTGAATGCAGAGATACATATTAACATACCTACCTACGTACATATATACGTACATATTCAAACTTATGTTGATTATACAAGGAAGCCATAAAAATAGTTATGGCCACCATGAAAAAATGGCATAAGGTCCAGAAATTAATAGTAACATAATAGTAAATGCAAATGGTGTGAAAATCTAAATAATATTTGGGTGGCACTTGAGACGTCGCTTCATGGCGATTGTAAGGCTTCTATGAAATGGACAAGAAAATTATAGTAAGTAAATATTTATAAAAATAGATCTGACGTCTTTATACTTATGAAGGCAAGTATGCATGTATGTGTGTGCGATGGCCTTAATGCACTTAAATGAGTTTTTTGACTTCGTTCGCTTCCTGTGTCCTATTTTGTTTTAAGAATACGTCTACGTAAATATATTAGGGCGGGTCATTGGATTGTTAAGTTAGCAAACCGCGCGCCGAGAGGAGAGACAATCAAAGAAAAAAAAACAATAAAAGGAGAGTCTTCTAGCCCGCGTTCATGTAGAGCAGTGACAGAGATATTCAGCCTTATCATGAGTTCACTTTTCACTATTTGTTTCCGTGTATTTACTAAGGGCGAAAGAAAAAACTTCGGGTGATAATTTTTTCGGGCGAAATTCAGGATAAGGCTGATTGTTAAATGCTAAGCGTGAGCTTATGGCAGAAGACCCCACCACACTTCCATAAAACTTCAATTTGGCATTTGATAATGAATAACCCCATTTCGGTCTTGCTATTGGATTGACGGCGAGGCCGCTGTTAGCCGCCTTTTTAGTCACCAGATTTAGCCAACCTTTGGTCACATTTTAGTGAGTATGCAGAAGTCTGCCCTTAATCGCAAGTGCTGCGTATGCGATCACCCGATACGCTGCAAGCATGCGCGGCCCCACTTAGCCGGTATATTCCAATCGCGGCCTAATTTGTATATCAGCCTTGTGCAGTTGGTTTCTAGATGAAATATTTTTTGTTTTGATTCGTACTACTTCGAAACTAACTTTTTCGTTCTTACTATTTACGTCCCAACCTAGTATAAAGTAAGTGCACAAGAATTACTTGCATTCTATTGATGTTATCAAGTTAGAATGCAAGAAAGGCAGAATGATAATTGCGATTGCTTTCAATTTGTTGTGCAAACACTATAATTAAAATTCAATACATGGAAAGTGTTCAATTATTTCCGACTTAGGGGCTGACTCTTTGAGAGAGTTTCAAGACAAACATCATTTCGAACTTGGCTAATTTCTAAAAGAAGCGAACAAGTAAACATTCAGATGAGTTTTAGTAAAGTTGGCTATATGTATGTAAACATATGTGTATGTATCTAGTTATATGAGCCAAATGAATCTGAATATGAGTCACATTTATTAGTCGTGATTCCCATACTACCTCTGTATTTTAATGACAGACTGTCAGTGAAAGGCGACAACAGTAAATTTATATATATAACCACCCGTGTCCCAACAACCTCCATAACGACACACTAAGATGAAAACTATTTAACTATTAATCAAAGCGACTCGACTTCACAGTGTGTAGGCACCAGGCCACAGAGGAAACCATCCTGCCCGACGTGGCTCAAGGCAATCTTTAGTCGAGAAGACAAATAAAAGATGGTCGGAAGAATACACGTGTGAGACGACTCGACAAATCTGGCCCAGCCTCGACAAGAAAAGATTGGACGCACTCATTCCACTAAGGCTGGTGACTGGTATTATTACAGGCCACTGCTTAATGGGAGGGCATGATAGCAGAATGGGTGCGACGTGGACGAAATCGAGAGTGTGTCTTTGTCCTGATTTTTCGTGGGCGGGAAGACGCTCATTTCATCACCACCTCTTTGTCTGTATGGCCGATCTAAGAGAAGCAGGCATTCACGAACTCTTACGCTTTCTGAACCTAACCAACTGGTTCTACTTCTAGGTGAATGGACGAAATCCCATTGCAACCACTAGACCAGCTAAATCGTTACAAAATACGAAATCATCTTCTTCAGAAAAATTTGAAGAAATTCTGTTATCTTGTGCGGAATAAGAAATTTACGTTTCTTTACTTACTAAGTTTCTTGCTTTTAGCCTAGATGCCAAAATTTCGGTATCAGACTTTGAGCAGATCTATGATTAAGTCATTCAAGTCATCTTGGTGCGTTATCAGGTCAAATTCAAAGTCAGTGTGACTGCTGTCACTTTCGGTCTCAAAGCCAAGTGGCTCCTCCTGTGAAGCATCAGCTTGCGGTTCAGGCGATTGTATGCAAGGATATTCTCATTTGGCTCCATTTTTTTCCCGGTTATGTTCACCAAGCCGTCATGATGGTTCACACTTTTATTCCAGATCATAGCGGTTTCGTACTTGAAGCTTTTTAATATCCCATTTGTCAATAAACGTAGAAGCTCAACGCACGTTTAGACATCTTTTGACGGATTCATAAGCCATGCATCAGTAAAAAAGTTCAATTTTGTTGGCCAGTGTAATCATTCAAAAATTCAGTAAAACGTATTCTGGCCCTGCCGAGTGAAGCTATACAGGTTTGACTATAAAAATAAAAAAACGGGACACTTGTAAGGGATTGAATTTGCTTGATGTGAGGAAGACTAGGTCCCAAAGAGACTTACGAGTTTAGCGCTACGATACACTTCATTGAATGTCGTAACTTTAAGCCAATAAAATTCTCCTTAAACCTGCGAGGCTAAACATAATCAACTTGAGCAGCAACTTTAGTACTGGCCGGTCAGCGGTGTGTATGCTACTCCTCAAGGACAACTCTAATCGAAAAATAAGCAAAAAATTTAACAACAGAAAAAGAGATATTGAAAGTTATAGACTTGTAATTGTCTCATTTGTAAATAAAACGAAAGAGAAAGGCATAAAACATAAAAAAGGGTGTGAGTCAAAAGATAACAAAAAACTTTCTTCGTTGACTTTTGCGCACTTTTTAGTAAATAAATAAAAGAAAAAGTGCAGCGACGAGCTACAAAAAGCGCAAAGCTGCGATAGCAAAAGGCCAAAGGAAGCAATACGCCAGGGACAAATAAACCGAGACAAAAAAGGGCAAGACAAGCGTAAAAAACGTAGGTAAAATTGTAAAAAATAACTACTAAATTGGAAACGGAGCGTAATGCGTAACTAAATGAAGCAATGAAAGCGCATCAACGTTTGGGGGGAAATCTCACTTTTTTTATGAATGCGCTTTGCGGTGCAAAATAAATTTCAACTCAACTCTGTGTGTTAACTAAACATTTCACTCTGCTGGCCGCTAAACAACTTTACCGTTGGTATTTGATACCGGTTAGTAGCAGCAGCTTGCTTGTGACAATATAAAGTCGGCATAAAAAGTGTCGAAAGTTTTGTCGTACTTTTTCGCAGAACAAAAAGTGCGGCAGATAGTTTGTAGCATTGAAGTTGAATATGTATTTAGTTAAACTTGCGTAGGAATAAAATGAAGAGATGAAGAAATGCACAAAAAATGGTTGAGTATTACACACCAGGGTCAACTTTGGCTACGTAATCTACGAATAATCAGTATAATCAGCGCAAAGTTACAAAAATCGGTAAAAAGTTAGTTGCTTTGGCGCATGAAAGTGAAAGTGAGAAGTGGAATTCTATAAGTATGTAAGTAAGTGAAACTATAAAATAAATTTAAGTATGCAAATTTTTTAAGCAAGCAAGAAACGAAACAAATTTCTAAGAATAACGCACACAATTTTTTGAAAAATAATCTTAAAATGTTTAAACTTGGATTCATTGCAGGAGACAGCTAAAAGATCTACAGGTGAAAAGACTACCACAAAGAAGTTGAAGAAAGGAAGGCAAAGGAAGAATAAAAATCGTGGTTCTGGCCGAGATGAACTCTGAAAATAAGTATGCTCAGCCATATACCTCTGCGTCATATGCAAAAAAGGCTGCTGATGATTGAGTTACATTCCGAAAAAGGGAAAGAACCTGAAGTCAATAGTCTTTGATTGGTTGTATTGAGGAAGTACTTATTTCCACTGAGAAGAGCAGGCAGGGAAACACGGTCTTAGAGTGGAACACTTAACTTAGAAACTTTCAGGTCATCGAAGAGACTTATTCAGGGGCTCCAAAAGTAAGAGGATTTGTCCCCATAACATATCACACAGAAATAAGAATAAGAGACAAACTTCAAAGTCAATATTAAGCTTTAGCTTTAGCTATAGGGAACTAGGCTTTTATAGAGTGATTTCGATAGCATGAAAGAGTCTGGCCGGCTGAGTAAAGTACTTCACTAATACCTAAAACTTGACTCTCTCTCAGAAAATCTGATGCATCCTATGCCAAATCGCTGCTGGACACTGTGTATCCGAAAATGGTAAAGCGAGAGAGAGCCAAGCTTATAACGGCTCGATACCTGTTTACTAGCGTCGAAAAAAATTCTCAGATAAACGAGGCAAAAAGAGGATACTTTGCTCAAATCCCCGCCCTAATTTACGCCGAAAAGAAAATTGCAAGGTAGAGATGGATTTTTTAGTTCACTTTAAAGATTAGTTCACTTCTGGTTCGTTTAGATCAATGAATTAGCTCTTATGAATCTTAGTTCCGCTAATTAAACTAATTCGGTAGTAGTCGCTGAGTTACAGAACAACAAAAATGTAAGTTTTATAACACAAACGTATAAAAGATTGAATTAATCTGTAAAGTAAAAAAATAATTTTTTCTAAATGTCGATGGTCCTCTGCAATAACGACACAATTCTGTCGTCTTCATTCATTCGTCTTTCTCCAAAATCACAAAAGGATATTTTGCTTTCATATGGCGATTCAAATTAAAATGAGCGCCCGCAACAATGCTTAGGGAAATTCGGCAGTGCCTGCATTTCATTTGATTTTCTTAAATTTTGCCTTCGAAATGCGACCCAATTGCGCTTCGCTTTAGCAACTGAAAGCGAAAGTCTTTTGTTTTAACAAAAAAATAAAATAAATCCAAAAAAGAAAAAAAGGTTTTTTCTTAACAGCGGTCGTCACTCGGCAGGCAAAGGCAAACCTCCCAGTGTATTTCTGCCATGAAAAACAGCTTCTCATAAAAATAAAATAGCCGTTCGGAGTCGGCGTAAAACTGTAGGTCCCTCCGCTTTGTGTGACAACATCAAGGCGCACACCACAAATTGGAGGAGAAACTCGGCCAAACACTAACATATGTGTAAGCGCCGTCCTATTATATATTATTATTAATTCCAAAAACTCAACTCAAATATTGACTTTTTACACAAATTGCAACAAACGATGTAAAACATTGGAAATTCAATGAATTAAAGTGTCTTTCTAGCGCGAATCCCGATGAATTGTTTCTTTATGACCTTTTATCGATTGTTCTTCAGGGGACTTTAGTGTTGATATTTTGGGCCGTAGCTGAAAGCGTTCCTTGAGTTGATATTTTCTCAATGTATGTTTCCTTTTTCAACTTACTGTATGATTTAAGAAATTTTCTAGCGATACGCATTGTACAAGTTTTATGGTTATATGTATTATAAAAACAAATAAAAGCCCATATAAATTAGTTAAAATTTTTACTCCATTCACAAAGGAAAGTTAAGCGACAATATAAACAAAGATACTTTTGCTAAATGTTATCAAAATAACAATATGTAAGCGCTATGTAAGAAAAAGCAAAATGAACTAGAGACTCAAAAAATAAAGAATGGGTTATTATGGAGAAAACAAAAAAATACATACGTACATACCTCACAAACCTCATATGTACATTAAAAAAAAAATAAATAAAAAAGATGTGAGAGTGCTGAGTGTGGGTGTGTGAATGTATACTTTTGGTTTGTAGTGTGTTCAAGTAAATAAAAATTTATTGTTATTGTTAGTAGACGCATGAATACACTACATAATATGGACACATGAGGAAAACGAGCGGTGGACATGATAGTGCATAGTGTAGGTAAAATATATACGTTAAAAATCCGTTCTTGACGTTGTGTGTGTGGAGCAAAGTTGCAAAAGTATAAGGTAAATGATACCCAAATGGAATGTTGCAATGTATTCAGTGCCGTTGAGAGTTGCTTCATAGGCAACGGAAGGATTTGAAGTAGTGATACTGAATTTTTTTTTGAAAATTTTAAAATATTTTATTTCAAAGAGCCGACGGATCCTAGAGGACTTCAAAAGTAGCGATCATAAGTACTTATCGGTACTGGTTGAAATAAAAACGATCAGATAACAAGCCGTCCCCCACAAAAAACGGCACTCGAAGGCAGAACATTTCTACTTTAAATAAAAACAACGTTATTTAGAGAAATTGACGTGTCCTCTCTATAAGAGGAGGGCTCTGATGCCATTAGGAGCAAGGTTATCGCCACTTTGGATAAAATTATTCAAACATACGCAAACGAAGAATATTCAACCAGCTCATGATTAGAATGTGGCTTGAAGCTCACAACTTTGCTTTCGTTGTACAGTTATGGATTCAAATTGACGGATCTTTTCACTGGAGCATCATCATTGGCGAAGGTTATTCTTCGGTTGATCTGCTGGCTAACATTATTGTCTATGGTGGATTCTGCAAAGGTAGACAAGTGCGTCACTACTTCAAGGTACGTGATGTCCACATCATCTGCGTATGCCAACAACATCGTGTATTTGCTATATATTGCTTTGCAGCTGCAAAACGGCACTTAGATATTCTTAGAGTGGTAGTAGCCAACCACCCCTTCCGCAGCGGCAAGAGAGATTGAAAGATGGATTCCCATTGCTCATTTAAAACCGGTCGATGAAGAGTTTCCTGTTTAAGCGGGATTGAGAGTCGATAGACTGCAGCTTCTTGACTCCGAACTTTCATCGCTCTGCTTGGCGTTTTTTATTGTACAGATGCACATGCGGACCTTAGCTGCAATAATGTAGTGATCCACATGGGTGTTATTTCCTCAGGAACGCTTGAAGCGCATCTTACTTCTATCACAACATGATAAATTTAGTTCTTAGGTTTTTGATAAGGGGATTTATGGATGTTTCGGTGCTAGTGTCTACTAACCACCATGATCCGTTTCGCGGCGAAGTCGATCGAGAAGTCTTTGTTGTCACAGGTGTTATCATGAGGTCTGAATTCTGCGACTGTTGGACCAAATATGCCTTCTGTGCGTGCCCTGGCGTTAAAGTCACCAAGCTATGAGTTAACATCGTAGCGAGGGCAACACTCACATGCTCCCTCTCTAAGCGCTCGTAGAACTGCTCTTTAGTTTCATTGCCCTTCTCCTCCGTTCACTGACGGGATAGAACCTGGAAACAAAGTCACCTCCCAACCACACATCTTTCGCCAAATTTTGACGCCGTCACGTCACAGGCGAATAAACTCTAGTGCGACTAAAGAAAATCATGATTAAATCGAAAGAGCGGCTAGAGGCTAATAGACGGGAAAATCGGGAGTCCTTCTCCTTACAAGTAAACAACAACCAAAAAGGTCACTTGAGAAATATTTACATTCACAAAATGGGGGGGGGGGGAAACAATTCTATTCTGCGTATATGGCGTTCCTAACTCAGACTTCGCAGAATACACTTCCTTCGAATGCTTGCGATGGGAGCGATAAAGAGTCTAATTTGGGAACTCAGCAGCCAGAAAAAAGTGGGGCCTTGTAAATAGCTTTGTAAACAGTTCTTTAGAAAAAAAGTGATTTCTGGTGTATATAGAAATATAGAAATCCCCACGGAAGTAAGGCCAAGAATGACGCCCGTGAATAGGAAACTCTCATGAGTACTACTATATCGGCATAACAGTATGCACGACTTGCAAACTCACAGCTACATCTGCGTACTTAAACTTATCCATAAACCATACTTTCCACGGCACCACCATTCAGGGTGTTACTTCATGAGCCTACTTGGCCAACAGGCTCGCTACGTGATTTAATCGGTGTGAAATCGCAATGTCAAAATCCATTTGTGATGCTTCTTATTCGTCCCAACATTTTTTGCCTGAATTCTGTAGAACGAGAGATATCTTCCTCCGCGACTCGGTTCTGACTGGTATTTCTCACAGATACACGCTTATACACTCTTTGCGGCGTGTGAGCAAGAATATCTGCTGGAATCAGTCACACAATTACGAAGGATGCTTTGACAGATATTGTTGAGCTGACCACTCTACTAAACAGAATCCTTCTACTATGTTTGGGAGCGCCGATTTTTTAATCATTATAGATACATAAGCATGCCTGTGAATTCGATGCTTTCTTAGCTGCTTCCTCCAGGTTGGTCGACTATAAATCATATTTCTTATATTTACTTCTTTATTGTCGTTTCTCTGCTGTGCCAACTGACGCCTATTGGAAATGCCAACTTAATCCAGGTCCTCCGCCATTCGGTCTTTCCAACGCAGAGGAGGCCTTCCTGTTCCTCTGTAACTAGCATTGCGATCCGCGTTCTATACTTTCAGAGCTGGAACGTTTGTATCCATTCGTACGGTAAATATGATGATACTAGCTGTACTTTAACTCTCTTTGAAAATTCGCTGTTCTTCCTTTCAATGTTGTCCATATATGTTTCGCTACAATTACAATGGTCTACGAATCATAGTATTTTTGCCCGAGGAGACATATCGAAGCTAAGAACCTCGTCATACATTAAGTTCTACAGGTGAGGTCCGAGAACGGATCCTTGGGATAACCATGCAGTGTTGCTGCATGCTTCTATCGCTTCAGTACTTTAGGCTTCCTTCAAAGAGGTAACTTCCAATGACTCTAATGATGGGCCTGTTTTACAGTGACGACGCCTTTTATGATAGCTTAGTTTATTTTATTTTTTTTACTTTTTCCTCGTTTCATTCAACTACATTCCTCTTCATTCCTAACGTCCCTATTATGGACTATTATTTTCTAATAAACTTTTAACATCGCCGCATCTTATAGCTCTTTCAATTCTCTTGCTACTATCAACTACTTCAAAATCCCACCCCCTTCCTGCACTTAGTGCGCATCCTTTGCACCGTTTGTTGCATGCTGCCTGCTATTTACTTGCTACCTGCTGCTAGCCACCGCATTGGTGTTGAATCATTGCGGACATGTGGTGTATTACCCTGCAGACATAATAATAACATAATCGTAATTTTTCCACATCGTTAGTTGTCGGCAAAGAGGTGAAAGGTGTACGGAAACGTTTGTTGATAGCACATAATGGAGGCGCTGGAGGTGGTGAGTTGGCAAGTTGCAATGTACGTGCTGTTGCACACAAGTCTCATGGATATGTACATATGTATACTCTTATACGAACGACGAATACATATGTATCTCTGCGTACAAGATTGCTGAACATCTTCTCGCGTATTTTATTTTCGATGATTTAGTTTGCAAAAGTCCAGGCAAAAACTGCTACATACACACTTACTTATCTAGCAAAATAGTAGTAATGCAAGCGCACTTTGTGCTTACTACCGCAGTGGGGGTGTGTGCAGGCGTGCGCAGTATACTACATACTTACACACGAGTATTTGCAATTGAGCCAACGTGCACTTAATGGTGTGGAAATGAGCGTCGAGTTAAAAGGATGAGTCCGCAGGGACTCAAGGCGAGGAATTTACACTCAACATGCATGCATATAAATTTGTGTGGGTGTACTCGTATGAATGTATGTGAGAGTATGCATGTTGATAAGTGCATATTAAACCATTGAAGAGAGTTTGGTGAAATGCGGATATTGGAAGTAATACGAGTATTTATCAATGAGTGTGCACTTATAGATTGAAATAAAGCTTAATTTGTATTTACAAGTGCTAGGAACTGTTATGTACTCATTTATTATGTACCTATGTATGTATTTGCGAAGCTCAATTTGGTTTTATACATATTGGTTTATCGTTATTATGTATTGGTTTTGAGCAAACAATTTTTCTAAATATAATTTTCTATTCAAATAAAATAATCATGGAAAATCATTGTTCTACGAAGTAATCCACCACTAGGCGTTCTTTGGTCTGTTAAAAAATGACTTGTTTAGGCCAATCTGCTTGGGTCAAAGGATAAAATTTAGCGAAGCAAAGAAACCATGTTTAAAGGTCTGGATGAAGCTGACGTCTACCCGTGGGGGAGTGCATACAAAGTGGTGGTGTAAGGGTTTGCTAAAACCCCGCAGGAGATATTCCCAGTATCGGAACCTGTTTTCTCATCGCAAAACAGCAAACATTCCATGTGCACCTGCATCGATAAGTGAAGTGTTTCCAGTTATGACGATAGAAGAAATTCAAGTCTCAAAATGGTTGGAGATTGCATTGCTTCCGGTGCTGCTCACACAAGCAGGAAAAAACCGCCAGGCATACCAGCGGCTTATCGTTCTATTTGTCTTCTTGACACCACGGTCCTGCTGCTAGAATGCACCATTAGGGATGCAAAAATAACGTTTAGTGTCGATACTTTGACTTGGAAGTATTTTTCTGAAAAGGAATCGATATCAAGCCGATACCAAGCAAAAAAATTTGTGGAGTATGTACTTTTATTTACTCATTTTCCCCTAGCTAATAAAACATAGCTAAAATGATGTCTCCTTATCCAAATGAATTCAAATTCTGCAAGTAGACAAGTAATACAAAAATTAAATACATTTTTATTAAAGATTGGTTTATTAAGGCATTTTTAATGTAACAAGTGAATACATACGAACCAAGTAACGTTTGGAAGAGATATTTTAATACAAGCAATTTTTAAACAAAGAAAAAAACCGAATTCAATTCCCATATACAAGTTGAAGAGTACCGTTAATTTCTTCATGATAAAATGATCGGATCTAAACCAAATTAGTATGGGACCACCTCTGAGGTACCACCTTTTCTTTAAATTATAGAAATCGGTTAACGTGGTCCAAAGTTACGCGGTAATATTAATAAAAAATAAATAACATATTCCGAAGAATTGATAATTTCCTCCTTTTTTTGAAAAACTTCACGCAGGGTGAAAAGTCTTCATGTACATTGGCTTATACTAACGGTGGGCGGCGCCAAGTAGATGCAATTTTCGACGAAATGCATAAGGAAAAGAATGCACGAAAGTACAGGCCTCATCAAGACTATTCGGTAGGAGGTTTAGTTCGGGTTAAGGCCCCAGTCTGACGGAGTGCAGGCTTTCGAAGCTTCCTGCTCGTAAAAAATATGTATGTAGACCGGTCGGTCTTCAGAAGTACCAGATGAAGTTCAAAACCTCAGAGCACTAAATGCAATAGATAAAATATTAACGTTTTTAATGCTGGAGAGCTTAGGTTCTAAGTTTGAGACGTCCCTCAGTTTCCAAACTAAGCACTTGGCAAGAGATTCCATCTCCTACCCCATCAGTGCACTTTGAGATGTTTGTGTAAATATGAGAGGTTCTTTATATATACTATACATACATACATACATACTTGGCTTCGATTATTGTCTGAGAAGATTACTCCTAAATGATACATGGGAACCATGTGATTCATTTCATTCACATTGTTTCTGCCTATGACCAAACGATCTTAAGGTGGTAAGGCCTTCCCCAGTTTACTTTAGAACTGATTTTGCTGCAACAATCTCTACTTCATGGTCTATTAGCTGCAAGCTGAGTAAACACTGCTGTCGTCCTCAGCACCTCTGTATCGCAGTTGAGAACTATAGATAGGTATAAAAACAAAAACAAATTTAAATGAAGTATTTTGGTTTCCATAAGTAGCTAGCACCACCGCAATGGATGGGATAAGGAAAGAGAAACATGGAACGTTCTCATCTCTACTACTGCTGCTGAGCGTTAAATAGGTTTTGGAGTTGTAATGTCATTTACTCCGATGGACGGGTATCTCTTACTTATTTTACTACGCATCCTCTTGGAAAAGGAGGAGGAGAATTGCACGATATTACAATATCTCTTAGGAATTTTATTCTCAGGATGGCAATGAAGGTAACTTTGTTGTAACTAATGAACAATCTGGCCTCAACGATGAAATGCTCGATATTGGATTAAGGCTGAGCAACTTTGTAGGGGTCCGAAATAGCGGAGTTTATAGCATCAGGTTTCTGTATAAAAAGTTCCATCAAGCTTTATGAATGCTTCTTCTTCTTTTTATTTGGGTCTACAACCGTTTGTCGGTTTGAGTCGAGACCAAAAAACGATTCGCCAATTATCTCTATTCCGAAGGCAGACAGGTACTTCTGCTCTTGGTGATTTGAATGTGTTCAAGAGATCCGTGTCCATGAATCCTTTCACTGGAGCCTCGTCATCAATTGCTTACTGAGCCCAAAGTATTTATCACCTGTTGGCAATAGTTATTTTCTGCTTGATCTCCAGGCTGATATTGAGGTGCCTACGATCCGAGAACCAACCATTTACTCAGATCACTTTATCTTTGCAGCCAAGAAACGTTGTACCTTCTGTGTAGCAAAAAATATGCTTCTAATACATTAGGAAAGCTCGATTTCAAAAAACTTCAATCGCCACAGACAGCCTCCAACTTACATTACAATTGTGGTCAAGATCACTCCACGCTCCAGGCTATCACGGCACGCCCCCTTACCAACTCATCAGAAACCTTGTTTCGAGAGATTTTTAGATACAAATTAAATTTAAATTGTGGAGGGTATTTACAAGAATTGCGGCTAATCTAACACCCCCTGAGTCAAAATGGCAGAGGGAGGCTTCTGTATATACACTACGGAAGAACTCTAAGGGGCATAATCCCGGCACTCGGCGCAAAACCTCAGATTGGTGCGATGTGCGTTAGATGAATTAAATAGAGGTCTGAAATATTGTTGAGGAAGAAGGTCTGAATAAATTTTCTGGCAAGTAACGACTGAATGAGGAAGTTTTCGATTATAGAATCGGTTTTCGAGTTGGTATCAGCTGTCTCTTTGCTAAGTTACGACAATTATATCGTTACTTCAAAGGGTAGCAGTTAGACGCCAGAGCATCAGACGCCTCAATTCATAACTAAAAGAACTTCCAAGACATCAAATACCCAAACTAGTATATTTTTCTACCTTCTGTTGGGAAATTTTTTAATTTAATTCACCGCTCGCAAGCACTCATCTACGCCCATTACTTTTGCACAGAATGACTGCCGAAAAGTTTGCTGCCACCAAAGCGAAAACAAAAAGCTCAAACCAAAAAATTGATAACTCTCAAGTGAAGCTTACCTACCTGTCTATTTGTCTACCAATCTACTAGCCTGCCTGCTGCTTCTCTCTACTGCCATCGAACTTTTTGCGCGGAAAGTTGAAAAGTAGTAAAGTAAGTAGTGTAGCAGGCGGAAAATGTTAGCGGTACTCGTAGTATTTTATGTCACTGATTTCTTTTCAAAGGTTTTTTTTTTGCGGAAGCCTGAGAACTTTTCAATTATGCTGTTTGCGTGAAAGTTTACTTAACTCGTTTTCAATTTATTTAATTTTTTTTGCAATCGTTCTTTTTTTATGGTTGTCATTTTCATAATTCCTTTTTGTGTCACTTTTATGTCGCAGCATTTTTATCTTACAAGGAATTTGGTACACAAAAAATATGACTATAAAGAAGCGAATCAGCAGCGTGGGTTAAAAGCTATTAAAAATGCGCATTATGTTGTCCTACTTTCAGTGGAGGTTGCAAAGAGCTTATGTACCTACTTTAGTTTTTGGAAAATTAAAATAATGCAAAAATAAAAACAATGGAAATTGAAGAGTAGCGACGGGGGCCCTTTTTATAGGTGGAGAGTAAAAATAGTACCTCAGCTACTGAATTCTTAAGTGCACTTAAACTAGGACATTTTGTATGTATGCTTGTAGTCTTTATTGCTGTAGAAAATTTTGCCAAGATTATTTATGAGCAACATGAAATTACGCAGAAGTCAGATGTCGAAAACCCAGAGAACTTGGTCGAAAACTTTCTTCGTAGTCTTCAGTCTCAAGAATAGCAATATTGCAAATCTGTTCTAAAATTTAGACATTATTTTTTGTCCTGTTTTCGTTGTCTGTCGAACAGTTAAAAATTTAATTTAGTTAACTTATCGTTTTTGACCATATTTAAAAACTCTCCAAAAGTCTAGAGATTTAAATTAACCGGTTATTAGTAGTATGTTGTGTGTTCCAATATCATTTCAGCCATTTTGCAGTTTTGTGCAGATTTTAAAATCTCTCCAAAATTGGAGAGTTTCCAAATCGAGTTCTATTACCTAAAATAAGTTTTATCTGTGCTTTTGTTAAGTGCAAAGAATTTTCGGAAGCTTTTCTGAGTAGTGAACGAAAATTTTTGAAGTAGTAAGTATTTGAACAAGTGGCAGCTATATATAAGAGGCAAGATATTCTTCATATTTTTTAGGCTTGCGATAATTTTTTAGGTATTCTGTAGTTTCTTTAAACTTTTGGTAAAGTGTAGATCCCACCAATAGCGGAGAGCAAGGATTTTTTAGGTGGAAAAATTTGTCAGGCAATCGCATTAGAGATATTACTAAATTTGTGCACTTTTAAAAAGCATTTCAAAAGTGAATAGGTTTACCTTGGTTTTCTCCAAAATTGAAATTTTTATTCCATGTTGCAACATGTAAGCATCAAGAATTTTTAAATTGGCCAGCTTGCGTGTATTTAAAGCAACTTCGTTATCTCTAGGCTTATATAAATAAAGTAAAATGCCTCCAAGAGTCTACAGACCTCGGAAAAACATTTGTAATTGCTTGAAAATCAAAAGTACCAATAGATTTAAGTCGAAATGATCAATTTAAAGCAATATTTAAAATCTCTACAAAAGTGGAGAGTTTACAAAAGTAGATTTTTTCCAATTTATTGGATCTAAGCATATTTGAAAATCTCTCCAAAAGTGGAGAGTTTTTAATATTTATATCCCATTTTATTTCTCAAAAGCTGTTTGCTCCAATCGCATAACCCGCCTGCCTATACATATTCACAGCATTTCATTTCTAGGTAACAATGGGATGCCGATGTTATGAATGTTTACTAAAAAAAAATTGTGAATGTAAAATTTTAATAAAGTAATTAACTAAATCAGTTCTACCGGAAAAGAAAACGTTATTATGTGTATAAGTGTAACTGAAAACCAATGCTGCTAAGTAGTAAATAGTGAACAGTGTATATAGTTCATATACACTGAATAAAATATTTTATAATACCAACGAAAAAATTAAAAAAAAAACTTATTGAAATCGCAGCTTTTGTACCTACTTTTTAATAAAAGCTTATCTGGACTTTTTACGCTTTGAAAACTCAATATCTACTATTTATTTAAACTTTTGACATATGCCGTCGTTAGTGTGCCACACTCACAAAAACATTACCTACTTTACTGTTGTTAGCGAATGCACTGCATGGTTTTTATATTTAACCTTTTGTTTACGTAGTTTTTTTACGCGATTACTTTGTGCACAGTTGTATGTATGTAGTATTATGAAAAAATGATAGCACTGGCAATTGTGGCAGAATAGTTTAATACGTAAAAAAATATAAATATGTATGCATTTCCATTAGAGATGAGCGAGTACTTCGGGATGGGTCGTGTTTTTTTGGGAATAGATTGCTGAAATATATTCGGAATTGGTTAATTTTTTCAAAGAGTTAGGAATAACAATTTTGTATACAGAGTTTTAAATAAATTTGAGCCGTTGCAGCTAACCCGCACACAGATTGCCGAATGCTGAGTATTTACATACATATGTAGATCTGAATAGACTTTGACATCCTATATGTTTGTGTGGGAACGTTTGAAAGAGTGAAGTATCTTGAAAATCTCGCTCTATTAATATAATGCAAATCCCAGAGCTGATTCTGGGAATCTTAACTGATCTATATCTAGTAGGGATAGACGGTTGCCCAAACGTCCTTAACAAAGGCAGTCGTAAAACCATTATTCTTGGATATTCCGCTGCATTAAAACCTATTAGCTCTGAACTTGTTTACTGATACTAGTTTTATCTTCCATAATAAAATGAGGTAATCGATGCAATCATTAATATTGAGGATGAGCGTAAAAGTCCAATGTTTATTGGAGCATGCAATTAGACTTGATTTTTCAGCTGCTATGCTTGGCTCCCTTAGCATTTAGTTGCCTCCTGGTAAGTGGAACTTTGTTTAAGCAGACTTCTCATGAGTATGCCCCATGACCTTCTCAAAGTTCAGCTTTTTTCACGAGATACTTTCTTGAATGTTTTTTTTTTCATTACAAAAATATCTATTCTCAGTATACGCGAATTCGGGATCGAATAAATTGTATAAGACCCATCTCTAACCAGCACATGGGATCACTGTGTGAAATTTTAAATGGCTGAATGTCTATATTGTACGCGAACTATTATTTTCAATGAAAATCACATTCGTAAATCCTTTAAAATGTGATTTTTATGTATTTTCATAGGATACACATTCATATGTACATATGTATGTATGTACACTCAAGCGTGGGAAAAAAGTGTTGAAAGCAGAGATTGAGAACTAACAATTCAGGTGAGCGTGTAGTTAGTAGAATTTGCAGTGACAGAATGCAAAAAAAAAATCAGCATTAAGCCCAAAGTTGGCGCAACAGCTGTGCTAGGCTGTGTGGCAGTGTGCTGTTCAGCAGACATTCGTGCGTAAAAAATAGTAGTTATGCGAAGCGCATAGGTATACGTGCACCTGCCATTATTTGATTAAGGCACAGATTGTGTTTGCGTTAAATTTGAATTATGCATAACTACGACGATTTGCCCGCCGTCATGCGTCGCTACTCACCCGTTGCGGGATAGCCGCTGCCTTAGCATCTATGTATTTCTTGCTATGCAATTTTTCTTAATTTATCGTCATGCGTTTTGTATTTTCTTACCTCTTTCTTCTCTTTATATAACTTTTCGTTTTTCAAGCTATGCCATAAATCCGCCAACCAAAATTTATGCGTATTTGATGAAATTGCAAAGCTGCAGCAGCTGTGAAGCGCGCACAAATGCAACACTGCGTTGCCGCAACAAAGGGGGTTAAAGGTAGAAGTAGCAGTAAGTATTGGTTGCGTTTAAGTGCCGGATTACTGCAATAAACTCTCATTATGATTTTTTGCTTATTAAAAAGTGTCAATAAAGTAAAAAAAGGGAAAATAATTATTTTATAAAAGCAAAAAGAAAAAATGCATTGTTATCATGTACATGTCTATTTAAATGCATAATTAAGTACATAATTTATATAGATTATGAAGAGATATGATGTAAAAGGAGTTTAATTTTAAAAATAATTACAATCTGCCAATATTCGCATTTTTTAAAACTTAATAAAAAGCCAAACAAATGTAAATAAAATGTAATTAAAGTATAAACTTACCTGGATACATATAATTATGCAACGAGTTTTTCGTTAATATTGGGACTACTTCCCCGCTAAAGTTTACGCGCCGGCGAAATTCTTAATATTTATTAAAATAAAAACGGTAAAAATCTTATTCTTAAAAAGCTCATTTATTCATTTAAATCATAAACAAATTTCTGAAAATTTGACTCTTTATATAACTAACACAACAGTGAATCATTTTCTGTCATCAAAATTTCGAAAAAATTAAGAACTGAAAAATAAAAATTGTTCCCCTTAAATTCCTTTTTTACAAGTTTTTAATTAGCTTGCTTTGCATGCTCATATGTTCATAAGTATGTAAGTATGTTTCTTAGGGACAAATCTTGCAATCCATTTTTGACCAATTCCGGATGAGTTCATGCGTAGCAGTCAGGAACGCAGGAGTCGAGATACTGAAAAATGGATTTATTTAAGAGCTTTGTTAATAAAAATAGCTACAATATTTATCGGCTATTCTTTCCTCAAAAAATGGCTAGCGCTAAGATTCCGAATAAAGGGGTAGACGATGCGTATACGTTACATTATTGAATATTATGCTGGATTTCCACTAGGCATTAAATGGCAAAAATGACAAATGACAAAGTCGGGCATTAAAAAATTATCGTGTTATTACATAAAAAAAATGTCATTAAGTTCATTTCCACATGGCATTTTTTTAAATGGCATACATTTTTAGTCATTTTAATGCCTAGTGGAAATTCGGCATTAGAAAAAAAACATAGTGACGCGACAAAGGGAGCGACACGACATTTTCGGATAATAGCGAAGAAAGGGACAAGAAACGTCAAACCATAAATAAAATAAATCGGCCTTTTTAAAATTTACTAAAATGGAGATGTAATTAGAAATTTACGTTTTTGGATATTTCATCATACAATTAATAAGCTTGATGAGAAGAATATGTTCAGCAACACAGATGACTAAAATTTCCAAAAATTGGGAAGATACATACATATGAGCCTTTCCATATAACTTTTTGTATGCCAATTGTATGAATTGATCAAACTTTGATTGCATTTTCCCACAAAATTAAAATTTTGAAATAATTCTGTATATTATGTCTTAAGCCTTATTAATTAATTTATAAAAAAATAATAACTAAAGCAGTTTGAATTGTTCGTTCCATAGTCGGGTAAAGGCGTCTTCTGATAATAATTTTTGTATTAAATATTTCTCATTTCTTGCCTGCCTTCAATAAAACATCTATTGCAACAAGCAAACACTTCATTTTCTTTCTCCAAAAATCCTTAATAGCCACAATTAATAATACCTCTCCGCCTAAGTACTTACCTTCTACTTTAGGCATGCGTTCATTCATATTAATGGCATTTGTTAATAATTTCCAACTTTCACTGCCACACAGCTGTGGCCAAGTTATAACTGATAAAGGATGTTGTACACATGTGAGAAGTGCTTTACATTTGTGTAAGCTGCAAATTCCACTTCAGCTCAGCTGCCAACAACACACTACTAAATATGTTTGTATGCTGTAACATTAATGCTGCAAAATTGACTTAGCGCTCGTAAATACGAGGAGCCAAAAAGCGCTCAAGCAATAGCAAGCTGCTAAGACACTTCACTTCACTTAACTGGCTCGAAAACCCTTTCAAATATGCCTGAAACTCAGCAACGCATTAAGGTGTCTAATGTAGTGAGTAGGCTGAAAATTATCTCAGCAGCCTCTTGCTCGTCTGTACGTGGGTGTTTGAGTGCAAGGGTGTGTGTGTGTGTGTGTTGGGCACAAATACGGTATTGCACTGAATTTCAACACTTTAGCACTGCTAAGCCGACAGATCAGCATATTAGATGAATAAACTAGGCGATGGGCGTAAGGCCACACATATGCACTAGGCGAAGGCGAATAAACACAAATACATACTCACACATATGGGATAGCGATGAAATTGAGCGTATCGCATAATGAAATTTGGTGAAGATGCCAGCAGGTGGCACATGTGTGGCAGCAAACTGGCAGTCAAATAACTTGACTATCAACAGATTTAGCTTTAGCCTCTTGGGATTATTTCGCAAATGAGGATTTGCTGAGCCCTGCAAGTGGGTGTGAATGTAAGTGAAAGAGTATCATTGCACTGCTGTGGGAGTGGCGATAAGTCGTCTGACAGCTACATTTGGTGCAGTGCCCGTGATTTGCTATCAGCCTACATATAATAAAAGTTGTTCGATAATCCAGACTTTCGTAAACGACCTTAAAAGTTAGCAGGGGCAAGGTGGGCATAATATGTTGGACACGGGTGAAGATTGGTGAGGCTAAATATTGGATCTAAGAGTTGTAGGGCTTCACGGATGAAGCGATGATTAGCTAACTAATTGATCCAAGTATTAAGAAATGTTTGGTAGAAGTCTCAAGAAGAAAATTATGAGTCAGTGGCAGTACTCAACAAACCAAAATATTTGACATACTCAACTTTGCGAAGGCCCAACAAAAATGTTTAATAAGAATTGTAGACTAGCCCTTCGTACTTGGTCTTTCCATTGTGCTCTAACTAGAGGGATTCCTTCACCGGAGTAACATTATCCATATTCTTCGGCATATGCCGCCAGGTTAGCAGGCCCATAGATCTGGCAAAGGAAAGTTCTCTGAATAGTCTCTAATGCCTTCCTATTCACATTGTTGAGTATTGTGAGGTACTTGAATATAGAACTTAAGTTTTAATCGTGGGAGAAAGCTCCGCGTTTTAGTTGTCTACCAAGCCCAAAGTAGTACCAGGAACTCACATAGGCCTACGTCCGAGCTAGCTTTGGCGGCCACTGTGGTTGAGTTTATAGAGCTGTGTGGGATCTGAGTTCTATCACTCATCCGGGCAGCATCTTAATTACAAAAAGTTTCTTTTAACAGCGGTCGCCCCTCGTCAGGGAGATAAAGCTTCTCATGGAATCCATTTTCCGTTCGGAGGGGGCATAAAACTGTAGGTCCCTCCATTTGTCTAAACACATGAAGACGAACACCACAAATTGGAGGAGAAGCTCGGCCAAACACTTCGCAAAAGTATAAGCGCCAACATATTATTGTTATTGAGTTTTGGTAACACCAGCCGGAATAATTGCCGTAAAGGATGAAAATTTTATTCTATGATGGCGTTTCTTTGGTCGTGAACTAATGCATGAGCTATTTCAGCCTTCCTTGACTTCATCGTTGTCACCAAGGACGTAAAAATAAAACTGGAAAGGCGAGGCTATTAAGTTATTGGCAGTTTACTTGGCCATATACCGGGGAATTATACTGGACAGGAAGCTATCCTGGAAGCCATAAAGCATCAGTTTCTCTCTAGTGTTTGAAACTGCTAAAAAGTTTAGCTTAGTTATGCAGTTAGAATGCGTAATGCGTATCCGTAGACAACGAAACGGACTAGTCATCAGGCTAAGTAAAACTGGGTTCTCCTTTACCTCGGCGATGGAACTTCGACTTCATTCCCGAGGATAGTGATCGATGCGTATCGGTTTCGAATGCATTATTTGCAAAACACATGCCGCCCAACGAGTTAATGGTGTGGAAACTGCAAGGACCAATATCGGAATATTTCCAAATTAGGCTCATTTCGCTACCAGAGCATAGCGACATTGTAGTCCCCTGGAGGCTAATGGGTTTACCAAGCAGGGCACCTACGAAGTTGTTTCCCTTACCAGTAGTGTATTGGAGTTTCTGTGAAAATCTGCTGTCCCTTACTAAACAATTGGGCTTTTAATTGGCTCAACAAACGTTGCGCTTAAGAACTGACTTATAAAGTTTAAAGGTTCTAATGGCCGGTGACGGATCGTAGATTGATAAATGAACTTCTTAAGCAGACCAAATGCCAAATATCCGCGCTGAAAAGCGGTTTTGGGTGTTTCATGCCATAGGAACTCTTGCATCACGTCGTATCTGATACCCGTTGCCGTCATTGTCTGGAGGTTGGAAAAGTGAAATAATTTTAGCGTTTTTCTTAGCAATCTTTTACTCGCAATTACTGTTCCATTAAGAACCTTTCTATACAGTGGAATCACAATGAACAATGAAAACTAGGTCTAATGGTTCCACTCGAGGGATCCTGCAGCTAGTAAAGAACCACAACACCTCTTATTTTCACCATGGATGAAATTAGCGTCTTTACATGGTCACAATAATGGATAGACCCACAGTTTAATGCCACCTAACTGCAAATGGATTTCATGCGAAGATTTTTCCAAGCATAAATACACTCGGAGATTTGCCCTTGTTTGCCGAGGGATGAGCGCTGTTTAAAAAAAAAGTTTTTCTGTAACTTTTTGAGGATGTTGCTTTGACCAGGGCTCGAACCTTGGTCCTACGGGTGGCAATACGCGGCTCTTATTACTTGACTGTAGCGGCCGAGGTTTTCTTTTGAAATCGCAACTCGTTCTTACTTTGAAGAAAACGACCACCGATAGCCCTGTACCGAACAGTTGCCCATTAGATTTTCATACTGTTTCCTAAAATGAATATTCTATTTCTACTATATACAAATTCAATATTCTGACACTTTCACATTTGCCATGCAAGTAGATATGTATGTACTTGCTCTTAACATATACTTACACCCACAGACTTTACAAGCAACAACTGAAATTGAATGGAATTCTCTGTCATCAAGGAGCAAAGGTAAGCATTAATGCCACTAATATAATCAATGCAGCTGGCATTTTGGCAACATTGCTCTACTTTTATGTGGCAAGGAGAGAAAAAAGTGCAATTTCTCATGCTGTTGACGCCGGCAAAGAAATTGGTAGATTAAGTTGTTGCCACATAAAAAGAGAAATTGTAGAATTTTCAGCTTAGGAAAGCGTAAATTTGCCAAATGTGGCAAAGTGTGTTTTCTAGTTTGACTTTTTATGCCCGATACACACAACCGCTTAAAGCTTTTAAAAGCTTATGCCTTGCAAGTTATGCTAATAGAAAAAATAGCGAATGGAAAGGACTTTGTCAATGTAAAACATAGTATATTTAATATTTCTATAAAGATTTGTCGATTCTGGTGGGAATCTATAAATATATACAGTTTAAGAAATAGCGGCAAAAGACGAGGCAAAGATTCCTAGGAAAAATAATATAACCAGGATTAGCGAATATTTTGTCAAATCCTTGGGAGGTACTGGTGGCTTCGTTAAATAGACCTAAAATTTTTAAGCCGACATTTCGATAAGTCTTTGAGGAATATCAACAACTGTTCTGAAACGCGGCACTTTTTCAGAGTTGAGGGGCAAACTAATTCAGCGGTAGATTATAATAATGGAAAGCATAGATTCAATCAAAGTGGGCTGGTGTATCGTGAAAGTGGAGAAATATATGCAAGCAGTGATAGTCTCGAAGAAAAGTTGTACGAAGGCGTACATAGTTTCGCCGTTTTGTGTGCAAAATAAGTGCGCTAGTGGCAAGGATTATGAAAGCGTGCGGACAGTTCGGGCCGACGGCTAGAGTAAGTCAAAGAGAAACTGTGCAACTGTGCTTGAATTTCGGGGTCGACGACAGTGCTTCTTATAGTTCAGAAGGGTGGGATAAGTGACACCCGCAAAATAAACCCCATTCGTATTGCTAATCCAGCGAGGTCGTGACCCATCATACAGTGGCTATAGTCTCCAGTTATCACTACACCTACAAAAACTTCTTGCATAGTGCAAATTAAAGGCTGCAACCCATTGGTTTGCACTTTTTTAAAAGGCGAATGGTAGAACGATAATAACTGATGTTTTGTTTTTGTCTCAAATGAACCGATATGGACGTGAAAGGTATGTGATTCCAACAGGACGCCACGTTGGACATCAGGATAGACACTTTGGACGAACGATTTGAGAATATTGTTATCTCTTAAAATCCACATAACCCAGACGGCCTCTCAAATCCATACGGATCTATGCGGAAGAGTTATGGAAAATTGGAGCACTCGGATATGTGATACAACCAGAAACGGCAAGGAAAATGTGGAAGGGCCCTGAGTTGTCGATTAACTGGCAGTACTTTGGAGTCACAGAGTTACTACATCAGCGAAGCATCTAACCATACGGTAAATAATCTTGTTAGAAGGAAAACTTTTTTTATCGTTGATTTTAATGACTCCGATCCCTTAGTACAAGTATAAAATGTACTTATTCAGGGCTTGTCGAAATATCCAAACGCAAGGTAAACGACTTTATATACTTTATAACAGCTGCCCAGATCTGACTTCAGCCATTGTGAACGCCTACTATGTATGAATTCTGTCCAGTAGTCACTAGGCTTAATAATAGCTTGGCTATATTTACAGTAAAAGCTATAAGTTCTTTAATAGAGCTAAAATGACTGACTTCAGCACAAGGAATTCGGAACCCTAGAGCAAGTGAATGAATCCACTGACAACCTATAGCTCCTAAAATTACTCGTTGGATCCTTTACAAACAGCTGCCAGGAATCTCTCAACTTGCTGGCCAAAGTGTGTTTTCCTGCTTTCTTATCACTGAGCTCAGCCCGAGCCGTCTATACAGACATTTGGAGAATCTCTAACAACATGTTCCACTACAATGCCAGAAAACACGGTCCGATACATTTTAAGACGGTGGGAAATTAGCCGAACAACCAAAGTCATACCGACAGATCAATTTTATATCTTTTCAACTAAAAACCATGGACAAAATCGTAGACCGGCATATCATGGATAGCTTTTTTTTTAACGGAAACAATTTTCATAGAAACTAATATATGTATCTATATTCGAAGAAGATCTACCATTTTTGCTCTTTCTAATCTGTTGACAAATCATGTTAATAGGAACTACTTAATTTTTAATTTTTCCATTTGAGGTGGATAAAATAATCCACTACGGACTTTTGCACATCGTCATACAGGTACTTTCTTCTACTACCCTACAAGACACTGCTGAGCACTTTACGCACAAATTCAAACACATTCACAAAAATTTTATTAGTTTCCTATACATGCGCATTTGCAGGCATTTCTAAAATAATTTTGTTGTCATGGAAACAATATTTGTGATGAGGAAATCATGTCTTGGAAGTAATGACTTCACAATAAAAGTACCCGGTACCGAAGACAAAATTTCAAGAATATGTATTCTACAAACTCCTGGATTTTATGGAATATACTTATAGCCAATTTCACGAAAACAATTTAAGTGAAAAATTATTTTAATTTTTGGAATTTTATATGGGAATTGACAGAAAATAAAAAATCATTTTTCATTTAAATTGCAGGTGAAACCGGCTGTTAGCCCCATTCTTAATTGAAACATAAATTATATTTAAATCATAAGTCGTATCAAGGCGAATTTTTACAAAGTGGTGTTGGTAGTGCAAAAATTACAATAAAAAATTATACGTACAATGACATACACGTTATTACAGGCATTTGTAAATTCATTAATATAATTTATTTTTACTTATAAATAAATAAATAAACTCATGAATGTTGTTGCAATTAATTAATTTGTACGACTGCAGTTCTGAATTGCATCTCTGCGTACTATAAGTACGCTCTTATACATCGCGGTGTCAATTCAATCTTATATGGTTACTTTTTTCCACAAGTACTTTTGACATAATAAGTGCATCACTAAAGCTTACAAAAGAACTCGTCGAAAAGAACTCATTTATTATCTGAAAATTCGTAGCTGCAATCGGGTGTGGAAATTTAAATTCGATGTATTTTGTGTAATTTATTATATTTATTAACAAAAAAACTGCAGAATTTAGTACTGCTGGAGTTGTTTTAAAGAGGTGAAGTGATTTCGGAATGCATATAAATTCTGTAAATGTTGCACAGACTAGTGGCGCTTTCAGTGATTTGAGGTTAGGTTGTGTGTGCCACCAAAAATATAGAAAGCCGGAATGTTTTATGGCCATGGAGAGGAATTTCAGTTAAAGATTTTGTGATGCCGCTTGTCGTAAAAATTTCCAAGACCAACTCTTTTGGTTATAAAAGACCTAAATCCGCAAAGTCACTGAAAACGCCAATATCAAAAACATTTGAAAACGTGATGTGCAGTGGTTTTTATTAGTTATAAATTTAAAGAAGGGTGGAATAAGCAGTTTACATAAATTGTGAAAGTTGTTGCACTGATTTTGTTGCGCTTCCATTGACTTAAAGGAACTTAGGTTCCTGNGTATGTGTTCTACACATATAAAAGTAACATATGAACGTTGTACTCGTATGTATTTCGGCGGAAGTGTCTTTGCATTCCCAACAGATGTTGCAATCTTACAAAAGTTACCGAATTTTCGAAAGCTCTGCAAGCTTGTGTGAATTTTGGTTTTGTTTGTACCTTTGAGGAATGGTGATCCTAGAAAAGCAAGAGAAGCAAATAAATTCTTACATCTTTGCTAGCAACTGCAAGGAATTTACACATGAGCAAAGTGTATGTGCCACATTTGCAAAAGTTACTCGTAGGCAGGATTTATGCGCTTGAGGATTTGACGAATAGCTACCAAACGGGACCGACAGCAGAGCAAAACAAAAAAATGTGTGTGCAAACTTTCGAGTGCAGCACATACTCGTACCGAGGTTAAGCCTCTGGAGTACAATAAAGTGAAGCGTTGATTTGATGTGAAAGCTAAAATTGGTTTGCCTGAGATTTGGATTGATTTTTGGTAGTGAAAAGAGGAGCGCAGAGTTCGCATGTAGGTGGATATAGTGAATGATTGCATGTGGGTATTTTTTTCTTAATTTTATTTTTAATTTTTTTGAGGATTGCCGTATGAGAATTGGGATCAGTGGCGCGTAGTGGAAGAACTATTTCGGTGTGTTATGCAATAATTAGATGTGAGTAAAAAAAGAATAAGGACTTGGCTAGTATTCAGGAGCCTTTGCTAAGAAACAGGAATCCTTTTGTAAGTGTCGAATAGGATAAACATTTAGGGATTCACAAAGTGTAGGAAAAGTTATATTGTTATAGTCATACATTTTTTAAACATTTTGTAGCTATTGTGGTTAGTCGTTCAGAAGCTTTGTGAACTTCCTAATATGTAGGACACTAGTAAGAAATTTCATTTATTTCAATGATTTTTTTTGGTTACTTTTTCAATAGAAAAATCTTCATTAAGTACTTGTTATCGATACAATTGTTGATCCTTTTTTTGTAGCTTATCAATACTGGCGATATAAAAATCAGTGACATGGTTATTGATAAATTTATCGTGTTTTATTGAACCATTTTTCGTTACTGCCATCGGTGTGTTAATATTGTCATTTCAAAAAAAAAAAAAAAAAAACGTTGAGGGTTTTATACTTTGTTATATGTATACATATTTATCGATATATTTATCTATATTTTTTGTTTATTTATCAACGTCCTTTGACCTATTTATCGATAAATTTATCGATTTATTATAGATATAGTTTTCATTACCGGAATCGGTACGTTTACATGGAGCCGTTTAATAAAAAGATTTAACTAAATTTAGGCAGAATATTTCTAAGATCCATGGCACGCACATAGGCTGTACTTTAATCCGCTAGGTATCGCATGAGTAGAGTTGTTTAGAAAATCTGTGAATTATGATTCGATTTTGATTAAGTTACAAACTTATATTGCGGATGGGACGAGAAATACTTCTACGAAAAATGGATCCGCTGGAGGCGAATTTTTGAGAAAATCCTTATTTATAGGCCGACTTAAATATGGTTACATTATGGCTATTATATGTCAAAAACTGATACTAACTTTAGAGTCGGCTTCATCTTAACTTTGACTGCGGGACATTGTTTTTAAATTCATCACATATGAATTTTTAGCTCTAAAGATCTGCTACAAGTAAATATATCGAAAAATATCGGAGGTATCAGCTGGTTACTCTCTTGATAGTCAACTAGTCGACTAATCGCTTAGTCGAATAGGAAAAGTTGATTAAAAAAATAGTTGATTTCACTTAATCGCCTAACCGTTTCCTCTCGACTTTTATAACTAAATAATCGCTCACAAACAACAAGTCGACTAACCGTGCATTTTCAATTTTAAGACTTGTTGTTTTCTAATAGCAATAATTTCATTATGATAAAGTGCCACTATTCGAATATTTTCGGTTAGTCGATTTTCAGACTATTCGATAGCGAGCAGTTAGTTGAACATAAACGGTTAGTCGAATTCGGGCGGTTAATCGAATAATTGCAATTTGACTATCAACCGACAAAGAAGTTGCTAATCGACTTGACGACTAACCGAATAGTCGGATAGTTGATTTTTAAGAAGAGCTCTACCATATATGCATACTTATCAGTAAAGATATGAACTTGAAAATATGTATTTATCGGTAGACCTACAATAAAATTTTAATTGGTATTATAGCGATATATGCACGTTTCGATATATTTGTCGGTATCGTTTTCGAATTACTTACTACTACATGTTTCGTTACAATAATTTAATTATCGATATATTTATCAACACCATTTTGTTTTAGTTTTTCGATGTTGTCAATAAAATATAAACTAACTGAATTGTTGATGGATTTACCGATATTTCTATCGTACTGCTTTGGTTGGTATCATATCCGTTATTGTTATAGATTAATCGGTACCTTCATTAAAAAAATGTACGTGTACATAAAAAATATACCTAAATATGAATTTGCTATCACAATTATCGATAAACCTATCGACATAACTATCGTAATGTTTTGTTTGATCGATATTGATGTGTGAAATAAAATATTCGATCACATACACTGCACTATGGTCAATTTTACCAATTTTTTAAACAAATTAATAATGGCTAAACAAGTTTATGATTTAAAAAAATATGAGTTTCTTAACGATTGATATATGGTTTCCTACGTCTCTGTAAAAAAAAAAAGAGTTAACCCTTAACGGCCGTGGGGGTCTAAAGAGCCTACTTTTTCTTTTATGGTTTTATTAAATTAGTATTTATTTTATTAGTTTAAATGCAATTTTTTGTCTGTTCTCTTCTAAAAAGTCTTCTAAAATCGTCATGCGTTTACAGCAGGCGTGCTCAACTAATTTAGGTTACTGCGCCAAGCGGCAACAACGTCAATAGCAATTACAACAACATCGTTCAAGGAATTGCAAAAAATACTTCAACCAAAAACGAACAAACAAATCAAACGAAGAGAACGTCTCCAGTTTTGAAACGACACAAAAAATGCCGAAACACATGAGCTCAAGATTGGGTCGTAGATTACGGATCTGTATACCGTTTTTCCAAATCAGGCCATTTCCCTAAGTTATTTTAATTTTTATAAAAAGAAAATTAAAAGTATAAATAACAGAGTTTTTGTAATTTTTTATTCATTTGTAAAAAAATCAAGCTACTAACTATGAAAAGCGATCAATAAATAAACAATAATAAATAAGTAATAACAACTAGGGTGATTGACTCGGTTTTTCCAATCAGGTTTCCGCCGGATTTTTCGATATATATAGAGGTTTTTTGGAAATCTTAATTTTTTTGAATGTCGAATAAACTGGATATTTGTATCGAACAAACCGGTTTTTTTCATTACAAATCTTGACCTCTCAATAAAAGTTTTGAGTTTTTCGAAGATTTTAAAGCTTTTTCAGTTTAAGGAATAGCCCTACAAAATTTTAAAAGAATATCCCACGTAACCTGAGGATGATCAGGATCACATTTGATTCCAATAAATCAATATTTGACGCTTAAACATTTTCTACGTTTTTGGCCGAGCTTCTCCTCCAATTCGTGTTCTGCTTCTTGATATCGTGAAACAAATGGAGGATCAACACTTTTAAGTAATCCACTTCCGAAGTAATTTTTTTTTTAAGGAAAAGTACACTCGGAGGTCTGCCATTGTCTGCCAAGGTGCGACCTCTCGAGTGGCAATAGGCACCTCTAAGCACTCGGCTACTGCGGCAAGAGCATTACTCAAATCCGAAAAATATAAGAAAAAATACATGGAAGTTTTTAAAGGAAAGTTAAAATAAGACCAAACTAGAATTTTCACTGATTTTTATTGGTTTTACTTTTAATCTAAAAAGATTTTGCTTTGCTAAAATAATAGTTTCATTGTAATTTTTGGTCATGCCTTCATACCCGCATAAACTTTTTCAGTGTATAAAAAGCTACGTAAATAAAACCGGTTTCAAAATCAGTAACCGGTTTCTTCCCAAATTGAAATTTTTCGAATAACTCGAAAACCGGTTTTGGAAAAAGGCGAATTATCGGACACCCCAGTAATATCAAATGAATGAAAATGTGCAAATTTTTTTTTTGTATTTAATAGGGGCAGGAAGTAATCTTACTCATACGCCATATCGGTTATTGCGGTACACGTACATAACTCGTACGTGGCGTATGAGTAACATCTTCCAAAATTGATGTTTGATTTTCTTTCTCATTTGCAATGCAAACTTACAATGAGAACATCTTGGAAAAGGGACCTGATTTCGCAATCTACCACCCAAATTAAGTGTACGTGTCTCGGTTTTTGTTTTGGTGTAATTTTAGCGCCCCTACAGTGTTATGGATTCGTTGAATAAACTCACTGATTTCAAAGACGCCTTGACGTCAAGCATCCGAATCTCTATGCATAGAACAAGCTATATCTTTAAAAATTTCTTCAGCAGAATGGATTATTGCAATCATTTGCCATTTTGCAGGCAGCTTGAGCAGTATAAATTATTCTGTTTGTTATATATATTCAAGAAATTCCTTTCATCCTTTAAATAATTACTTAATTTTTCACCTCCGCATGCTAAACATATTTACATGCAAGCTTCCCCAAATGCATCTGTTAAACTTAAAATATTTACTTGCTTTGTAAACAGCGCTCACAACAAAGCGATAACACGCTGACTAAATACTTAGTGGCAACGTTTGGAACCACTTTAACCTCAACCATTTCTTGTCAAAAACTTTCGAGTAGAGTTTTTCTACTTACGCATTTCTACGCTTACTAAACTGCAGGTAGTACGTACATAAAGTGCATAGCCACTAATATGTAGTGGTGAGAACTTGCTTACAAGCGTACTTATGTTTTTCTAATAGTATTCACCAACTTACCTGCTTGTTTACATAACAGCTTACATAATTACACATACACCTAGGAGAGCTTTCAATGCTGTGTTTAGCTTGCTAAGCAAAAACTTCTTGACTTCAAAGGACAGTTTTTGTTTTGGTAGAAATGAGCGCTCGCTACAGCTTTCTCACTTCATTTTCTAAGAGCACAAATAAAAAGTTTCTTGTTAGTTTGGTGACTTGTTATGAAAATATGTTAACTTGTTAAGATAGTTGCACATTAAGCAGGTGCAAGATGTCCAAGGAGGTTGATATTCGAAAAATTTACAGTGCAATTGCAACACACAAATTTTTAGATGTACTTAAGTACGTATGAAGGTATGCAGGTGCCATATAAGGCGATATTGTAAAAATTTTCTCTTTCCCTTACTTTGTAAAAACTCAATCAAATTGGAAACTCGTGCAACCCCAAGACTATGAAATTTCTTCAAAATACTCGCAATATGCTTGAAATTGAAAGTCACTCTGCTGGAGGTATGTGCAATGTGACGCTCAGCGTAGCTGTTGGTGTAGTCCTCAATGCTCCCGTTATTCCTATCATCGGTAGTATTTTCACAGCATCGATATGTTTTGCGTAGGTCTTCTGTCCACCACACTAGTTCTTCTTCTTCTTCTTCTTAATTGGCGCTGAAACCGCCTAAGCGATTTTGGCCGAGTCCAAAACAGCACGCCAGTCATTTCTCTTCTGTGCTAACTGACGCCAATTGGAAATGCCAAGTGAAGCCAAGTCCTTCTCCACCTGGTCTTTCCAACGCAGAGGAGGCCTTCCTCTTCCTCTGTTACCAGCATCGCGGCCCGCGTTGAATACTTTCAGAGCAGGAGCGTTTCTGTCCATCCGAACGACATGGCCAAGCCAGCGGAGCCGCTGAATTTTAATTCGCTGCACTATGTCTATATCGTTGTAAAGCTCATACAGCTCATCGTTAAATCGTCTGCGATATTCGCCATCACCAACGCGTAAAGGTCCGTAAATCTTTCGCAGAATCTTTCTCTCGAAAACTCCAAGAGCCGCCTCATCAGATGCTTTCATTGTCCATGCTTCCGCGCCATACACCAGCACAGGCATGATGAGTGACTTATAGAGTGTGATCTTTGTACGACGAGAGAGGACTTTACTTCTCAATTGCCTACTCAGCCCAAAGTAGCACTTGTTGGCAAGAGTGATTCTCCGTTGGATTTCAAGGCTGACATTATTATTGGTGTTAATGCTGGTTCCCAAATAAACGAAGTCGTCTACTTTTTCAAACTTGTAACTGTCAACAGTGACGTGGGTGCCAAGACGCGTATGCTCTGACTGTTTGTGTGCTGACAGGAGATACTTCGTTTTGTCCTCGTTCACCACCAGACCCATTCGCTTTGCTTCTCTATCCAATCCCGAGAAGGCAGAACAGACGTAGCCCTTGTTTTTACCGATAATATCGATGTCGTCGGCATACGCCAGCAATTGTACGCTCTTATAAAGTATTGTGCCTGAGCGGTTCAGTTCTGCGGCTCTTATTATCTTCTCCAACATAAGATTAAAGAAATCACACGAAAGGGAGTCCCCTTGTCTGAAACCTCGTTTGGTATCAAACGGCTCGGAGAGGTCCTTCCCTATTCTGACGGAGCTGGTGGTATTGCTCAACGTCATTTTACACAGCCGTATTAGTTTCGCGGGGATACCAAATTCAGACATCGCGGCATAAAGGCAACTTCTCTTCGTGCTGTCGAAAGCGGCTTTGAAATCGACAAATAGATGGTGTGTGTCGATCCTATTCTCGCGGGTCTTTTCCAAGATTTGGCGTATTGTGAATACCTGATCTATGGTGGCTTTTCCAGGCCTAAAGCCACACTGATAAGGTCCAATCAGCTCGTTGACGGTGGGCTTCAGTCTTTCGCACAATACGCTCGATAAGACCTTGTAACCTATGCTTAGAAGGCTAATTCCGCGGTAGTTGGCGCGTATGGCGGGGTCGCCTTTCTTGTGGATTGGGCAGAGCACACTTAAATTCCAGTCGTCGGGCATGCGTTCATCTGACCATATTCTGCATACGAGCTGATGCATGCACCTCATCAGCTCCTCGCCGCCGTACTTGAATAGCTCGGCTGGCAGGCCGTCAGCTCCAGCAGCTTTGTTGTTTTTCAGCCGCGTAATCGCTATTCGTACCTCGTCATAGTCAGGCGGTGGGACAGCTACTCCATCATCATCGACTGGGGACTCGGGTTCATCTTCTTCACTACTTTCAGCGCTGCTACCATTCAGTAGGTTATAAAAGTGTTTCCTCCACAATTTAAGTATATTCTGGACATCGGTCACTAGGTCGCCATTGTTGTTCTACAGGAGTTCGCCCCGGTCTTGAAACCTTCCGTAAGTCGCCTAACCCTCTGGTAGAATTTTCGGGCGTTCTTCCTGTCGGCCAGCATCTCAAGCTCTACGCACTCACGTATTTCGGCCTCTCTCTTCTTATTGCGGCAAATACGTCTCGCTTCTTCAGTTCTTCTTCAGTTCCCTAACCACACTAGTACTCCGTAGAATAATACCGGTTCACAATCGCATTGAATGCCCAATGTGTTAGACTTGGGGACAGACCACATGTATTGCGCTTCATCTTTTTACATGCGTAGAGAGAAACACATGGCTTTTCTACCCTTTCCTCAACATTTAGCTTCCATGACAATTTGCTATCCAGTATTACACCAAGTATTTCCTGTGATTTTTTTTGTGTTAGGACCTCGCCCGCTAACTAAGGCTTTCTCCATTCCTAAATTTTATACTTTTTGGTGAAGATCCCTAGGTCTGTTTTGTTATAAATATCGCGAAGTGTCTGGTCCATCACGGAGCTCATAGTGTTGAGCCGTTACTTTTGTCGCTATGCCTTTAAAAGCTTTAAAAGTTCTGTTGACTGCTAACGACCATAGAAGGGGAGATAGAAGCAGGCAGCTAAGAGCAAATGTCCGTCTTTCTTCCCTCCTTCGGCCATCGAATACATCATCCGAAATAAAGTAAATACTCCGCTCAGCATTGAGTGGGAGGCACCGAGGGACAAAAATGATGTTGCTTTCAATCTTAGAAGGTCTATCTAGTTACTTGCTCTCGTTGAGCGGACGGTTGGTTGGTTTAAGTGGATTGTCACGCTGGTGGCATGCAATTAGCATGTTTGCTATTTTGATTCCACAGCTCGTGCCAGCTACAGCAATTTGGCGGCTTTCATGAATTTAAGTACAACATACAGACATGAGGCAGCTGCACTTTGAAATATTCTGGAGGAATGATATGCCGAGTGTCCTTAGCCTTATAATTGTGAGGGCTGGTACAGGAATTATTCAACCGTCTCTTTCCAACCCGGAAACTGCGGCATATTGAAGGGCAATGCAATCCCTTCGGCTTGTACACCAACGGGCCAGTACACTGTGCACACTGCAATAAGTTTGTTGGTATCTTCTTTGCTTATGACTAAGCGAGATTTTGTTTTATGTGGGTCTTAGGGCACCAACAACTGCCGGGTAATCCTACACGATCCGGTTCGTTGCCACCTCTGCTTGGCCTTCGAGTGATACTTTTTGGTAATCATGGCTTTGATCTCCTTGAGCAACTCCCCCATGTCCATAGCGTGGGACATATTAAGTGCGGAGCCGCACCTTGCTAGTTCATCCGCCGTCTCGTTTCCGTAAATGTCCAGGCACCCATATTACGGTAATTTTGTATTGTATTGAGATCTAACAGTGAGCTCTAGCCGTGGTTGAAGATAGTACCTAAATGGCCGCTTGGCTATACGATAAGATATTCAGCAGCGCTCCCGCAGGTACATTCTCTTTGGTGTATCTTACTGCCTGTTTATTAAGAAGCTCTTAATTGCAAACGTTTCAGCCTGGAAAACGCGAAAGAAAACTTGATCAATGAAAACTTCTGCATCAACTCCGCATTCCATTTTTGACCCGTCCGTAAAACCCGTTAATTCCTACAAGAACTGGACATTTCGTTGAATTCAGTCACTGCGGCACAGTAATTTCGTGCGCATTTGGTGATGAACCCAGGTCTTCGACAGGATATAGTCAGTGGGCAGCACTTTAATTTCAGACCATAACGTGTCTAGGATGGAACCGTGCCCGAACGGTTTTAGGGCATAAGAATTAGCTGGACTGCTCACTGGTCAATTCTGGTGGCACAAACACCTGTCTGTGATAGGTATACATGACAACTCCGACCTTGAAGAGAATAAGACGGTGGATCACTTTTGTGCGGCTGCCGAGACCTTGCAAGAATTAGGTGTGAGGAATTTGGCCGCGATGTGTTGAGAGACGAAAACCTGAGTTCTTTGATAATCAAAATCGTACAGATTAAAATTAAATTTAAAGGAACATTCAGCCCGGGGTAAATTGAGAGAGATCCCTTAGAATGTCAGCCAAGTTAACCTAACTTAGCTATTTATCAAGAAAGCCCTTTATAACGTTGGCGAGCAACATTTCGAATCCTAAGATGAAATTAGGCGGCTATTTAAGTTCAATTTAATAAACACTCTGGAAACTGACTAAACCGGAGATAACTGGAGTTTTCAAGCATTCAGAGGGCTAAAGTTTCTCTTGATCTGAAGTATAAAACGAGTCAGATTCTTCCATATGGTACAAAACAAATCACAGAATCCTTACTTGTGAATTATTAGGCACTGGAGGAGGGGAATGCCTTTACTCATTTAAGTGCTCATAAAATAACACTAAAGATGCATGAGCTACAGTTACAACTACTTCAACAAGCACACCATCTGATAAAATGTTACGAACACCCAAATCAGTGAAAATCTGCGCCACCCACGAAACAAAAGATTTGCATTTTATTTCGTTTCATCTCCGCAGCCAATTTTGTTATATTTTCTATTTATTATTTTTTTTTTTGGCAAAATATTTTTCTATCGCTAGTTGCGCGAAAATAGATGGGATATAAAAACTGCTCTACACATTCAAATCAGTGCCACAGAGAAAATTGGTTCCACAGAGACATTTAGCTTGGCGAAATACGAGAAAAAAAGAGTTGGCCCAGCAAAAGATGGTAGACAATGGATTTGGACAAAACAGACAAGAGATAAACTTTAAGACCTATAACCGCATGATGCATATATCATTCAGCGAGGAGAAGGAAAAAATGTGAAAATGTAATAAAAAGAAAAATGAGCCAACGTACAAATGTAAATGAAATGGTTACAGGCAGTAGAAGTGACAGCGAGATTTTGGCCGCAACGGAATGCCCAAAAGCCAGTCAGCGCAAGTTGGAAAAAAAGAATGCAGATTTTCAAATTTCCATATACGCATGTAAAGAAGACATCGAGCGCGCTGAGTACTCAGCTGGCTTGTGGGTGGATCAAAAATGAATGGCATGAAGAGATGCATGGCGCGCATACGAAATGTGGGCACAGCAACAATGTTGTGCTTTCGGAAAGAGATATATGTATGTATATACTATGTTTGTATGCACTTAAATCCACGCTATAACTTAGCGACAATATGGCAACATCCCGCCTCTGTTGTGCTGGCGCATTGTTATACGCGTGGCAGCTCGCGCCCACGCAATGGCCGAAAGCAAGCAAATTCAGTGCTTTAACTCCTTGGTGTAGCGCAGTGCCTTTGCGGGTGTGTTTGCTGCTATTGGCCATATTTTACGCTGAACCGGGCATCTGCTATTTTATTGCTTTGTTAGACTTATACTTTTGGTATTGTTGCTGCGATTGCTGTTGTTGCTGCTGGTTCCGCATAACTGTTGCCATTGTTAAGCAGTTGGGTGTAACCAGCGTGCTATGATGCCGCCTCTATGCTGGTCGGTACTTTGTAGCTGAATCGCATATGTTTTTAGGTGATTTATTTATTTCCGAGAGGCGAAAAATGCAAAACTCAAATTAGCTGAGAATTACAATGCGAATGCTGCAAGGGTTCCGTTGAGGAATGTAAAAATGTTTGACAAGTAGATTTATTTCTTCTAAGAATGCCTTATATACGCTAGAGTATAGGTGCTTGATTCTATGATTGATGTGGGTTCCGTGAGTTACTGTGATAGCTCGGCGAAATCAGAAAAGCGTTGTAACTGACCTAGAAGGAAATGGTCAACGACCAAATGTAGGGTGACTCAATAAAGCCGCAAATGTTCGCAATAGGTCCATTGTTTCATGCGCTATATGGTAAGTGGCTTCAACAGTTTTACCGTCATTATTTTTGAAGAAATACGATGCAAGACTTCCCCAGCCTAGAAACCATACCAACGAGTGCTATGCAGGTGCATAGTTTTTTATTGAATGACATGATGGAGGTGGTTCAACACCTACGTACAAGAGAAGTCATATGTATCAACATCTTCATCTACTCAGTCAGGCCGCACTCAAAGCGCTCGCCTCGAGCACATGCAGCTCAAAAACCATAGCAGACTGTCGCGGATCTCTTAACGAGATGGCTGAGAGGTCTGCTCTTCACTTGGATTCAGGGGCACTGTATATTACCAGGCATTGAAACGGCACACGAATTTACAAGAGAGGGCACATCCACTCAACTTTCGTCGGCCTGGAAGGGATTAGGCTTGCCGCTCGCTACCTGCAAGCTCATTCTAAGGGATCTATCTCTTAAACTAGCAAGGGAAAGGTGGGCTAGTCTCACCACTTGAAACACTACGAAGGTTACGGGGCCAAAATGGGAAAGAGAAATAAAGAGGAGCCAGAAACCTTGCGGCACCTGTTATGTGAATGCCCCGTACTTTGTAGAAGAAGACGAAAGTTTATGGGTTCAGGATTCTTTGAATACCTTATGGTTAATAGTCGGTGTAGGAATACGACAAGTTCTGGGATTTGCGAAACCTACACGCTGGTTTGAGTAGGAGGGTTCTAACCAATCGCGTGGTATCACAACGGGCCCACAACCGAAGGACCTATGTGTGTTAGTGAGGTCACTGGCAGCCACTTAAACCTAACCTAATCTAACCTATCATAAGTAACAAAAAATTGTGCGACTAATCTCCAAATATAATATTCCAGGATTAGTTTCCCTGTGGTCCTATTCGGCTCGACTTATCCCTTACGAGTATAACTGAAGAATTAATATTATGCACGCGCTTAAGCAAAGATGGTATTAGTCGCCTATTTCTTTGGGATTGATCCCGAGGTCATCCCAGTTTAGTCGCATTTTTGCAGGGTAAAGGCTTCCATTTCTATTATGTGTATGTATATATACCCTGCAGCAATTCAGATTCACCCTAGGTTAGTCCTCAGATAGTCCCTATTGTTACCAGCACTAGTCCCTCCTAATTCCCCTGCCAATGGTTTCAACTGCCATTTTTAGCATTGGTGTGTCATTGGAAAAGGACCGGTCCAATCAACACTGACCGTAAGATAGTCCTGGACTAGTCCAATTTTGGAGATTTTTTCGTTGGAGTAAGATTGCATTCTGCACTTCACAGTAGCTTTTTCATAATTCGGAAAAACAAAAAAAAAATATCATTTTAAAACCATGTTGCCTCTGACGGCATTTGAACCCGGAACCTCCTGAAAGTTAACAAATAGTGGTAAACATCTCTGCGCACTGAGCTACAGCCACGCATGTAAATGTGTGTTCAAATGTTCACTTTGCATTAAAGCCAGACCAAGCGATTGGGACATTTACAGGGTGGTGTTTTTCCATTGTTTTTTATTGAATTGCAAGACAACACCACCCTGCCACTGCCAAACTGTACTTTTCGTCTATCTCTAGACCGATTCCTTGAGGACTGGTCGAAGGCTGATATTTTCGATGCAAGCAAATGTCCAATTCTGACCAGTCAAATTTTAACCAGTGAAGTACTAGTCCTTTACGGAAAATTTACCGCCTAATTGCTGCAGGGTTTGTAGTATATTACACACACATTCTTAAATTTATATACATACATACAGATTTATTTCGTATAAGTACAATGCTCTTCAACGACATTTATGTACTTTTCTTTTTCGAACTTGCAATTCATTGCCAGAGGATTTGTATAATTGCTAAATAATGCTAAGTGGCCGGACGTGAATCCAAATGTACTCTGCGGTGACCAAATAAGTGAAGTGTTACAAAAGTAAGGTTGCGTTCTCACAAGGAAATAAATGCAATGAAACAATTTCAATTTTAGTGAAATGAATTAGAGAAGAAGAAATTTAAGTGCGTGCCTGCGGTGATTTAGCGAATTTATGGCGGCCAAAGTAACGCAACAAACTCTAACTGGTAACCATTGGCTAGCCACAAGCACTTCGCAACGAATGCTTAAGCTTGAAAAGTAAGCAAAACAAAATAGCCTAGAGTAACCGTAACCGGAACCGAAACCGCTACTAAACCGATTGCCAATGGCATTCACATTTTATTTATCAACAGAGCAAAGCGTAACTAAATGGTTGCCAGTTGTATGCAACTATAGCCGCAAAAACAATTAAAGATATAACAAGAAAATATATTTTCAAACAGTAAACTTTTTGAGAAAATTAATCGAATGCAAAACTAAAATTACTACTCCACTGAAATTCGCAAAAACCGGCTCGCTTACCTCAAGCGCTGTAGCACGTCGCACTTAACGCAGCACAAAGCCTAGTGGAATCGGGCCAACCACCCCACCGGTTCCATGGCAACCCTATCATTATCCAGCTACCAGCTGGAAGTTCAAAATGCCAACGGATATACTTAATGGTCGCCTTGTTGGTACTTGCATTTTGTTGTTATTGTAGCAAATTTAATTAGTCTCTGTTAGTTAGTTGCCCGCATGGCCGACCGGTTGCCGTTTAGCACAGGAATGCCCACCAGAAATCCACTGTGGCTGAAAATAATTACATAAGTACATATATATGTATGTATGTACATATGCATGCAGATAAACTTGGTGTATTTAAATAAATGCTCGCGTGACTAAGCGGTAGCGTGGCAGGTGCAATAACGTTCAAGGTAAGGACAAAAAAATAGCCTGTAGGAAAATTATTTGATTAAATCTTAAAGCCTCATAGAACAAAATGTGAATAAGTCATTTTGATTTAGTGAACATTGTAATGTCTCACCAGAAAAAGCGTACTATCCGCCCTCTACCTACTAAGTATCAAATAAACCTTAATTTCTTTTAAGCCTGCATGTGGTGGAAGGGAAGGGGGGACTCCCTTCGTACAAATGTGCAAAGTAATTCTGAGTGTAGCAAAGCATCAAGAGCAGCCCCGGCGCTGTAGATAAGAGGGCTACGGTTCAGCAAATGGCGACTGTCCTTTGAAGTTTAGCAAGAACATTTCCAAGAACAATAATACCGATGCATAACTGATAACGGGTGTGACACCTCATTTTGAAAAGAGTTCTGTTTACTCTTCTGATTTTGGAAGATTTTGCGCCTGTTTGGTCGTCGGGAGTAGTTGGACGCAGTCGACGAAGCTATATACTTGTCAAAACTCTGCACTCCTGCCAGCGACAGGGTGCCTTCCGCTGTCGCCTGAACATCATCTGCGAGACCCAAATGCTTCCTGTGAGGGAGCACAATAAAATGCTAAGCAAACAGTTTTTATTAGGGTGTTACAGTGATTCTCGTCCCATGAATGTCTTAAGGCGGGCCTAATCTACACCTATTGCACACAACGAGCTTCAGCTGCCACGTGAGATCAGTACTCAGTTACAATATGAAAACTGTAGGCGTCGAACTCCTACCTAGCCATACTTGATGCCTAGATACCCCATGAGTGGACTCCCACGATACAAACCACCTTTCTACATGGCCATTCAAGTCTAATCAGAGGGTTGCTACTCTTCCTCTGATCCAGCGACTTCGAAAGAGAACGTTTCCTAGGCATACGGCTAGTTGGGTTTGATGACAACGATTTATTGACAAACCGACTTAGGTGAGGTTTATTACAGTGGCTACAACGACATCAACTACCGTAGTATATACTCATCAAAGAAGACATTATTAGAAACTACCTCAACGTCTAAAAAATGCCCAACTTCTTAGTGAGGGTAATGCTAATTCTAGCCTTCTGTTTTTGCATAGCCGTTTTAAAAGATTTTCCCGCCTTATAAGCATCCTGATGCCTTAATCCAGCGCATTATTCGACGGATTATACGGAAGCAAGAGAGGGCACATCAGTACACAACATTTTTTCTTGTCCTCGTGTTATTTTAGATCTATTGTAGAATCTCAATAGATTAAAATATAAGAATCCAACGTGCGGCTAAAAGTTAACAAAAGATCAAAATAATTTCGTATGTAAATTCAGCGATCTCCCTCGGTAGTGACATAAAAAAGTCGGGCCCTTCATCTACATGCTTCGCAAACATCAGAAGAAAAGTGCGACCCACTTAGGTAGTTAATAAACTGGGCTCAACAGAACAAGGGTCACATAGATTGAAACGATTTTTTGTATAACCGGGTCTGCAAATCAGAGCTTATAAAGATAATTAAGGCTCATATGAGACAACCAGCTGCTTATGAAGAACAAAGCTAATATTGAGGGGGGAGAGAGGAGGGGGATGGCTTGATACGGTAGGTGTATCAATGTGCCTTGCGACGGCTTTGAAATCGGTGCAAAATTATGTGAACCTTTCCTTCAGTTGCCTTATATTTGCAGCCTTCTGTGCAACTTGTAGCTGCAGCTTAGGGATTAGGAATTCGGCTTAGTCATGATTGAAAGCCAATAATTTTTAACTATAGCCGAGTTACGTAGAATAGAAGAACTTGATTAGTAAAATATTGGGAAGTCCATAGTCTTTGAAAAGGCAGGATATGTGGAAAAAGTTGGACGAGGGGGGATATACTTAATATTTTCTACGTCTTTTATAGCAATGCTGAAGTGTTCAAAAGGATATTGCATCTAGTATAAAAATAAGTTAAAGTAGTAGGCACTAACTGAGAAATTCAGACATCTGAATTCTCACTGGGCATAAGTATGCTTTTACACAGAATATTTCACACTTACATTACGTACATACTTATGTATTTTAGTATACAAACTTTACTAAATTTTCACACTCGTAAAATATTGAAATGGCTATTAGTAGCAAAGTGTGGCAATTAAAGCAATTTAATGTTTCACAAATCATTTATAAATAAACGTTTCTTATGAAAGAAATTTCGGGGGTATAAAGGAATATCGCAAGCATATATGTATGTGTGTATGTGTAAAATTAAGAAAATCTGTTTCCATTCACTGACCTTTTTCCTATAAAGAAGCAGCTACGTAAATTACCTTAATAAATTTCCCCTTAAGAAGATAGTATAAGAGATTAGGTCTTTTATCTGCTGAAAACTCTTTGTTAGTCGCATGGAATCTATTTATGCAAGTTAAGACAGGTGGAATAATAATCCAGTAGTAACGTAATGTATGTATATCTACGGAGTCTACAACAATAAAGGCGAACTTGGTATACTTTAATTTGGTAGAATATTGCGTTGGAGTTATAGAAATCGTTAAGGTTAATTTTGATAGTGAAACATCTTTAAATGAAAAATATACAAATTTTTAATATTACCAGTATCTTATGCTTACGATTTCATATAGCGACTCTTTGGCTGAGCTTCTCCTGCAATTTGTGGCGTGCGCCTTGATGTTGTGACACAAAGCGGAGGGACCTGCAGTTTTAGGCCGACTCCGAACGGCGACTTAATTTTTATATTTCAATACCTACAGGATTTTGTTTTTTAAGCGAAAGTTCTTTAGTGACTGTAGTTAACTACAAAAATCGTTACGGAAATTCGCGATACTTGCAATGCAATGGGAGCGCATCCATTTTTTTCTCTTTCCCTATTTCCGTTGAGAGTGAACTACAGACATGTACTATGTAGCGGTTTAATGTTATCGTTAAGACTAAGAAAACATCCAAAGCTAAAAGAACTAAGAGTAAGACTAAGAAGGTTAAAACTAGGTGGGAGACGAAGACTAACACGGAGACTAAGGATAAGACGAATATGACGTCTAAGACAAAGACGAAGTCAGAAATGAGTATGAAGGACAGGTACGAAGACTAAAGCGAACACGAAGGCGAATACAAAGATGAATACGCAGACGCAGACAAAGACTACGACGAAGACGAATACGAAGATGAATACTAAGCCATGAAGACGAATACGAAAACAAATACGGAGAGAAGGAACACGAATACAAACGAAGACAAATACGAAGGTGAATACAACGACAAAAACGAATTCGAATAGCAAGATGAATACAAATACCAAGACGAATACAAATATGAAGAACACTACAAATACCAAGGCAAAGACTAAAAGCTCAGTAAGTCCTGAACTAAAAGAAAGGGCCGAGACACCACATGGGTCAACAAATGTCTACTGTTATGAAAATGAAAATGTAAAGAACATAATTTTCTATTGCCGCGCCTGGAATAATTTAAGAGAAAAATGTAGTGAAAGGCTTGGAGAAAAGTGAAACGTAAGCACCATCGTGCAATTAGGAGCGACAAAAACCGGAGCCCTGTTTAGATTTCATGTAGTCTTGTGAGCAAAAAAAAAAACCAAAACATTAAGCGGATTTATCAGAAATAGACTCCGAAACGGCTACATTCTGACGAATTGCGAAAGCGGTACCGGAATGTGGAAGCCGCAGGGTTCAGAAGGTCTACTTGATGAATATGTAGTACGCTACACCTACGTCCATAAAAAATCACTAACTTAAGTTAACTTCTTTTCTCTCGATAATGGACGCTGGAAGAAGGTTTCTACTTATGAAGTGAACCTAGCATTACCTGAAAAGTAAAATACAACAAGAAAATATTTTCGAATCTGGCATAAGTTGAAGTGTTGAGTAATCATTGACGATTCCGTTCTTTAAGTGGAGGTAAGTCAAAGCTCACTAAGTTTTAAGGCTAAGGCAAATGTAAAGAGTAGCCGTCAACGATTCGCCAACAGTTAGCGAGAGGCTAACAATCAAATTCGCCATCGTTAATCGCTGTTAGCTAACTTTTCTTTTGCGTTCACATACACATTTTTCGCTAAGCGAACGGAACTCAAATATAGCGAGCAGAGAGGTGGCGAACCGAAGGCGACAACGTTCTTCAGCATAAAGCGAACTTGAAATTTAGCGAAGGTTTTTTGGTTAAGCATCAACATTTGGTCAAGCTTTTGTTCGGCTGGGAAATCAATTTGAATTGATTTTCTAAATTAAATTGATTTTCTAAAGTATAAATTTTGTGTGATTAAGAAAAATATAAGCACTGATTATGGTGAATTTTTATTGTTGTTTTATTTCTCATATTTTTTGTCATTTTAATAAATTATTTTGTAGTTTTGAGTTACTCAATTAAATTCAATAATATTATTAGTTGATATACATATGCCGCTTTATGCAAATAATTTCAGCAAAATATTACAGCTTCGGAATGCAAATTTCTTAACAACAAAAAATCAAATTTGAAATTCGGCAGCAAGAAGCAGGAATCCTTTATCAACGAATAGCTGATAAATATGCAAAATTTGTAATAGTAACTTAATTATACGCTTTCTTTCACCAAGTAGACACAAACAATAAATAAATTTGCTTTCATAACATACTGAGTGACCGATACAATAGCAAATATGCAGATTAATTCAAATGCGTCTCTTAGCGAAACTTGATTTTGTAGATTTCCTTGCAAATAATGCCTTTGAGAATTGCAAAATGCAACTCGTGCAGCTGTGCGCCTAAATGTATGCACTGCCTAAACAAACTGCACTCAAAATCAACAAGACAAAATGCCTCAAACAAGGCAAGGTGACTAAGCCGCACTGTACTTGACTTAATTGTACATATACATATTTTGTTATGCCGAAAATTTGTGTTTCAATTACAAAATATGTATTTTGAATGCTTTCTTTAGCTGGCCGCGCAAAGGCGTCTACAAACTCTTAAGAATTGGGTAATAAGTAGTGCGGAATTTAGTTTTATGGATTATGTAATGACATGTGTATGCTAAACTGCTGTCTAAGGCTAGACGTAATTTTAAGTAAATATTTGCCAAATAGCAGAAGAGACAATTGCTTTGAGACTCCCTGGCAGCTGGCTGATTGATGGCAAATATATGTAAATACTTATTAGCATAGATATGAAATGCTGACATTAACATATGTAAGTGTAAATTATTTAGCTCACAGAGCGTTGTTATGCACGATATTAAACACTAATTTGGGTAGATTGTGGCATTTGAATGCCTTTAATTTAATTTGAGCACTCAAATGGTGATGTAAATATGTAATATAATCTAATAAACGATGGGAACTGTGAAGGTATTTATTATAAAAAAGAATTTGCATCAACTGATTTTCTAAAATTTCGCAATAATTACAAATCTGTTATTCTTTTTGAGCTAAGAGCTAAATGTTACACACGAATGCAGATTTTCCAATCACAAAGTTAATAACTTTTCAAAAAATTTAAAAAAAGCCTTTCAAACTTTGGTTTAGAAATTTGGAAGTTTTTAATTTTATATGGTATTTTTTCGTGGCTTTAAATTTTTTACATCAACAACAGTAATTCACCTCTTTAATGCTCTCATCATGGTACATGGCTAACACTCGTAGCTTTTTTCACACAAATAACTGTTTCACTAGCTTTTAGTTAGAAGTGTCTTCAAAGTACCGATGATTTTTGAAAATTTTTCCCATACAAAGCTGCTATGCTCGACAATTTCTTTGTACGGGAAAAAAATAATAACACCGTCGCCATAATTAAAAAAAAATAAAAAAAATCATTTCACTATACTACAATATTGCGCTACAAAACTGCATACTTAGAATTTTTTTTTAGTTATGAATAAAAATTTTGTTGTTGCGAAAATTTATTTAATTTGTCTTCAAAGTTTGAAATGTGGATTTATGTGGTGTTTAATTATTATACTTATAATTTACTAAATACCAATAAAAATCAAACAAACCATCGTGTTCCTATTTGCAAGATCCTTCTTGACTTGTGTGGATCGGGGGTGCTCGAAGGAGCTTGTCGCGCTTGTAAAGCCTCAGATCTCGATGTTTGTGGGGATTCTGATAGGTCGCTGTACGAAGGTACGAAGCGGTAAGGTAAGGAATCTTACTTGGTCTCTCCTCTATCAGCTGCCAAGAGGGTGATGAGGTGGAATAACTTAAGCATTTTCTATTAGAATGTCCAAATTTCGTGAGGTTAAAATGGTTCCATTTTGGCTCGCAATTCCTGACTTATCTAACCTCAACTGTTTTGAATACGTAACACCTATGCATCATATTCCGTATATATTATATGTACATAGAGAGTGTTAGGCATGTACACTTGTAACGGGTGATTTTTTTGAGGTTAGGATTTTCATGCATTAGTATTTGACAGATCACGTGGGATTTCAGACATGGTGTCAAAGAGAAAGATGCTCAGTATGCTTTGACATTTCATCATGAATAGACTTACTAACGAGCAACGCTTGCAAATCATTGAATTTTATTACCAAAATCAGTGTTCGGTTCGAAATGTGTTTCGCAAACCCAATTGCTGCGAACGGCGACGAATCGACATTTCACGGTCTTCAGCAACACTCTCAGAAACAGACGCAATATTCTCTTCTGTACGCACTGTACGCATTCGTGTGGTTGGTTTAATGTCCAATAAAGTAAACTGAGTGCGAAACTTGGTCACAATCGCATTAATTGTTTGCTCACTTGGTCGATTATGTAGACCATAAATCGGACGTAAAGCGAACCGAACACTGATTTTGGTAATAAAATTCAATGATTTGCAAGCGTTGCTCGTTAGTAAGTCTATTCATGATGAAATGTCAAAGCATACTGAGCATCTTTCTCTTTGACACCATGTCTGAAATCCCACGTGATCTGTCAAATACTAATGCATGAAAATCCTAACCTCAAAAAAATCACCCGTTATATACATATTTGGTACTGAGTGCAATAATAATTTTTGTATTTTTTTTTACCTATATTATTTTGTGCCTAATGTAAATACATACATATGTAGTAATGTAATTTCTGCAAGTATTTTTCATTCTCTTTTACACACATAAAGTTTTCTATTTGTACATGTCCTTAAATTAATAATATGAATGCTTGCTGGCAAGCTTAACTTGTACATGACCCCCAATCAATTTGGCAGCGTTTCTTTATTCTAAACTTTATGAGTGCGTTTGGAAGCGTATTTTCGAATTTAGGATTTATGTTGAATGTCGTAAGTATGGCAAAAAGGCGTCAAACAGGCCAATACCAAAAAGGAATAAATTAAATGATGCCATTTAGCTTATTGCGGCCATCTGTGGGAGGAGTAGGAATTTTGACGCCCGAATAGTTATGTATGAATGAAAAATGAGCAGCAACGTATAAATACCAAAAATGTATGTACACCCATTTTAGTTGAGGCTTAAGAAAGGGCGTTTGATTGGACAAACTAAGATAGAGGGAATCATGATTTTCTTTAAACTACTTAATTAATATACAAATTTGTTAAGGAATTAAAAGACAAAGGTATTTGTAATGTGATTCTCATCCAGACGTGAGAAGAATATTGGGTTGTCCTAGTTACCCGTCGTTGTCAAATGCTATATCCTGTATTCTGTCCTACAACAACCAAACCAGCAATTGTAGTAGTTTTTCTTCAGCCTGAAATCGAATAAATTTATGCAGGAAGAATTAAGTTGTTTTTCTGCATTCGTGGGAGAAGAATCCTCAACTATCTTTGCGGGAGTAGCTCCATTTTTTGGTGTTCTTCGAAAGCATATTTAGTTGAAACTCTTATGACAAGATGGCAAAGCCTTTCATCATGAAATTTGTAAAGGTAATTATCTTCAAGTCAGTTGTCAGAACGTTTAACGCGTAAAATCTCCGAACTAAATTAAGTTTCATTACAATAAAAGTCCCGTATAATTATTATGAGAAGACGAAAATAATTTCAATCGTAAAATAATCGTTGTGCACGACGAAAAAAAATTAATGTCTCAGAAATTTTTGCTCTAACGATTTGCATCTCAAGAGACGAAACCACCTTTTCCATTGTTCAGTAATAACACTGGTTTACAGTGGAAATGTTCGAGTTAATCTATATTCTACGGATAAGTTTTCGAGATATTTTCAATTTACCGTTATTAAGCTTAAAAGAAAAAATGTGTTTTTTCCTTTGATCTTAAAATTTTTTGTTTTTGGTAGATTTTTTTGTGCTAATTAGCAATCCCTAAGTATAAAGTCTCCATCAGGTGCAGATTTTGAGAAAAACGAGTCCAAATTGTCAAAACTCGAATTTTTTGCAATATTTGAGATGTTTTAGCAAAGAAAGGAGAGGCTTCAAGCTGAACTCTCGACTACTGTCCCTGCAAATACCATCCCTGCACCTTGACCTGATGGTCACTTATAGTCATTTGTTCTACAGGGTTGTGCGTGGCGTATGAGTAACATTTTTTCCTGCTCATTTTTCAAAAAAAAAAAAAATAATCTGCGCGTTTTCATTTCACCACTCATTATTTCTTTATTTATCCATTGATTTTCTTCATTAGTAACTTGACTTTTTTTTTGTAACAGAACCGGCTTTAACAGAGCTTCTCCACCGATTTGTGGCGTGCGCCTTGATGTTGTCACACAATGGGGCGGGACCTACAGTTTTACCCCGCCTCCGAACGGCGATTGTATCACTACACCACAGCGGCCGCCTGTTATTATTCTATATTAAGATTGTTAAATTAGTTCGTAAGCTGAATAAAGGTAAATTGAAAATATTTCAATAACTTATTCATAGAATAAAAAATTAACTCGAATTTCGGAATCAGCGGGCGATTCTACATATATAGAGAATGGATAGGGGCATCTGTGAAGCAAAAAAAAAAACATACAAATTTGTAATACAGTGTAATTAACAACAATATTTAATTTTATTTATCGTTATGGTCACTGGCTATGCTCACTATGGCTGGGAATGAAAACTGTTTGTTTTTTTGTTTACTTAACCCAAAACAGAACATAATATATCTGTATTCCTGTGCAAGTTTGGTAATATAGAGATGCTTCTTTCTGCATATTTGACAGAAATCGTTATCATATGTATATGTATATTTTTGCCGACATATTTAGTTAAATCGCAGAAAACGTGGAGACAAAATCATCGATAAGATATTTATTAATCTATTTAATAATCGATAAATTAATCAATGTATTCATCGGTATGTTCACAAATAGAATTAACTTTTAACTTCGACTTTTACAATGAAATAGTTATCGATTCATTCAGCGATATGCTTGCCATTCATTGAATAACCTGAAAATTCAATATAATTCTTCTGAATTTGAATTTGGGATGACCTTGAGGAGACAAGGGACCCCCACTTTCGGATTAAGCGACAGCAAAAATAAAATTTAATTTTTTTATTTTTATTGCATAAATTTGCTGTCCTTTTTGACCCACAAATGACCACGAACCTGGCATCATGGAGGTTAACGGATTCGGGTTCAGCGAGTCGAAAACCTTAGGGATATAGAGGTTTGCTTCAATATGCAGAAATTATTTTTTTTTATAAATAATTTTCGATTTTTTTCGAATAGGAACTAACCCGCAATTTTTCTAAACAAGTAATTATCCATCGATATATCTGTTAGGAAATTTAACAATGTATTGGCATTATACGATGATCTTTTCAATAAAGTAATAATCAATAATTATGATTGTTTTAAACAAGTAATTAGCGATACAATTATCGATAGATGTATTTTCCGGTATATTAATTATTTTAAATCTAACTACGATTTCGATAGGCAAGTCATAGTCATTACATTTAGCGGTATATCTATCGCAATATTTATCGCTAAAATTTCTTAGTTTTTCATAGCTTTTCATGTTTAAAATCAATATATAAATTTCCTAGCTTTTCCAAGCATTATCTAAAATACTACTTAACACCAGTTGGTTGGAACATGCACGGCATTGCATCTATCTCAAGGTGACTTGATATTTTTTTTATCTCCATCATTATCCAAATTACTTACTCCCAAAGACTACGAGAGTTGTGTACTGATCAACAATATTAGTACATATTTGCCAATCCCAAACATATATATAACGCATCGAAATTTAATGCTTCCGTCCACAGTGATAAGTTAATTTGAGTCCCTATTTTGTTGAAAATAAGCTGCCAACTCGATTTCAACCGCACGTCCCTACATAATTTCATATGTACATATTTATTATTTGGTATTAAAATTACAACGAATTTCGTTGTGCCATGAACGCACCCAGGCGTATACGCAATTTCTAATTAAATTTTCTCCAACCAAAGCTGGTGCAATTAAATGAAAATAATTAAAACATTTGTAAAATTCAAATGTATTTAAGCAATGTACAAATGCTGTAGTTAGGAGAGGTCCGTACCGGGAAGCAATATATTTACATCTGGTATGGCGCTGAAAATCAGTATTTGTACGAACGTGCCACCAGGCGTATACGTGATGTCAAGCGAATGTCAAAAAATAAGCAGGCTGATGAAAATTTCGCATTGAAATTAGTCAAATTATAGCTACAGCGCGTTAAAAACTACAAAATCAGGCGAAATTACAGCAAAAACAAATCGAATTTAAATTGTGTTTTTGTAATGAAAACAGATAGAGAAAAAAGTGGAAACTGATTTTCGCAATAGCAAATGCGGATTATTGATGAAAAAGCAGCTCAGTTTGGATTTGTGACAGCACAAATGTGTGGACTTCAACAGAGCTATGCATAATATCGAGCCCTAACCGCCAAAATAACGTAAGCGACACTTTTTTCAATTTTTTTTTTATGCAGAAATATTCCTAGAGCATCTAGATGCATTTCTGCATCAAAAAGAAAATTTTGAAAAAAATGTCGCTTACGTTATTTTGGCGGTTAGGGCTCGATATACACTAGCAAGAAAAAAGCAAGAGTGCGAATAAAAGTAGCACGCAATAAATTGAAACTCTGTAAAGCCATAGGCTATAGGTGTTAGGGGGGAAAGCCAAATTACAAGCTTTACACCACATACTCACGTGCTTAGGGAAGGTATTTATATACCTACTTCTAAACAACACCAGCTCAGTACTCAGTGCGTACCCTTAACGCCTTACGAACCATATGCCAAGTGCATTTGGCCTGGTCAAGTCAAGCCAAGTCCAGTTTTACCTTACTGCCTGTTTTCACTGTTAAAGCAGACATTTGCATATGCAAGTTAAAACAGACGACAGCAAGGTAATAACAACAATAACAATAATGGCAACGTAGCAAGAGCAGCAGCTAAGCAACACTGCTCTTAATAGCACACATCAGCTTTTGCGAATGAAAGGATAAATGTGTTTATTGGTAGGCAAACTTCCTTCCATACATGCCGGCCCTCGTGCGTGTTTTCGAGCTACTGCATGTGAATGTGTGTGAGCTGTTTTTGTGCTTACTGCTGCTGGAAACAAAAAAGATATCAAATTCTTCATATGCAGTTGCTACAAATTTCTGTTTGTATGTGGATTTGTATTGTTAGTCTGCAACTGAGTTTAGCTAAGCTAATGCTGACCACAGGCGCAACAGTCTGCTGCAATCGAAGCTGTCGAATTGAAATCGCACTTTCTACTTTACTTACGTACGTTCATATATACATACATACATATGAATGTATACAGGTGCCCTGGCTTGGTGTATATAAATTGCTATGCAAATGGGCCTGATAAATATTAATATACATATATCTTAGGCATCTGCACGAGTGCACTCGGTTCTAGTTAAGCAAAAACAGCAGTTAATAAATTCGATTTATTCAAAATTTCAGAGGAGTGAATTTCGGGTACGATTAAGTTAATAGATAATTAGATATCTAATAAGTACAGAATTTAAATATTTGTATAGTTTTTCTACAAAAAATTAAAGTTGAAAACAGGGCTCAGCAAAATTTGGACGAGTTTGATACATTTTTTTATTCTGATTTTAAGCCCCTTCACAAAATTTTTCTAGCACGTCTGGTTGTAGAGAAAAACCTGTTGTACTACCAAAAATGGCAAAACTGGTAATTTTCAAAAATTCAAAAATTCAAAAAAATAAAAATTATTTGGACGTAGTTTTTCAAATAAAAAAAACAAAACGTGGCCCTTAAAACTAATAATATCATGGGGCATCCCTTTATTGTGTTCTACGTACAAAATAAAGATATTCACGAAAATTACAAAATTAAAATAAGAAATGTATGGTTCGCTAAATAACCTTTTTTAAACCGCAAAAATTCGAAAAAAAATTTGCTTTGACCAGCTATAACTCATTGAGTTTATGAGTTTATGGGAATAAGTTTCAAAAATATTTAAAACTTATCAAGGTTTTATCGAAATTTCGCGATTTTTTGTTTTTAATACAATTTTTTCAAACCCTGGTAGCGACTCCTAAAAATTTGTTAAAAGTTTTGAAGTTTTGGTGGATGACTTTATTTACATATAGATATTTACCTTTATCCTTTACGTATTTTATTTTAATTCTTGAAGTTTTCTGAGACCGATTTTATGATCTTTCAGAAATGGTTTGGTTTTCTCCGAAATCTTATTCGAATTCTGGTACCATTCGGGACCTTTCCAGATTTGTTTCGCGATTTTTAAGACTTAACCAATACCGTTCAGAAATTCTTGTTTACCCCTTGAGATTTCTGCGAGTTGGCTCTTTAGATATGTATGCATTTTTTGGTATTTTTCTGCGAACCTCGTTGTGGAATTTTAAGATATTTACTACTTTGAATTTATCGAAATTGCTGTAGACACATTTAAGGATTCTTTTTTCGAGTTTTCTGGGATTCTTGGGACTCGTTGGATGTTTCTCGGAACATAGCGGTGCTTTTTTGGACTTAACGGCATTTTACCGATACTTTTCGGGATGGTTGTGGGATTATTTCGAATTCTTTCTGGGTATTGAGTATTTTCTTTTTGGTCGTTTCGAAAATTGTGGGGTCCACTTGAATTTTTTTTGGCATCGATATCGAGACTATAACGCATTTTTTCGATCTCTTAAGATACCTTCAAGATTCGGATTCTTCGATACTTTTCGGATCTTTTAGATTCCTTTTGGGATTTTTGTGATAGTTTCAAGCACGTTTGGAGACGATTTCTAAATTTTTTAAGGAATTTCGGTATTTTTTTGTGCCGTTTAGAAATTTTTCCGAGTCCACTTAGAACTTTTTTGAGATTGATTTCGAGACTTTAACGGATTTTTTACATTTTTTGAGATATGTTCAAAACCGTTTGGTAAATATACTTTGAGTTCTTCAGGGCTTTTCGGTACTCATAAGGATTTTTGTTTGGCATATTTCGGCATTCTTTGGACACCATCTGGGGGTTTCGCTTTTTTTTTGGACAGTTCCCAATTTATTCAGGTGATGTTGGGAATTTTATTGGAGTTCTTTCGGGACCACATAACCATTTGCGGCGCTTCTAGAAATTTTTTTCGATCATTTAGGGTTTGGACCATTTGGAGGTTTTTCGGTATTTTTGCGCCATTTTCGTTATCGTTCAGTTATTTCGCATTTTCTCTATGGTACATTTTGGGTCTAACTGGGGTCTTTTTGAAAGTTTCGGAACCTTTTCGGGTTTGTGGGTGTCGTCTGGCATTTTTCTGAGGTTTTCGAGATTTTTTTGTGATCATTCATTTATTGGACAATTGTCGGGACTTTTTCGGTACCGGTCGAGAATTTTTGTCGCTGGCCACATTAGGCACTTTCCATTTTCGCTAGCAACTGTAACATTTTTTCTAATATTTTTCGGCGCTCACTGGGGTGAGCTCGTGCACTTTTGGGGATTTTGTGGGCATTTTTCGAAGTTTAGGGATTTTTATGTGATCGTTCAGTATTTATTTGGTGATTTCTGGTACTTTTTGGGATCATTCGGGAATAGAGGCTTTCTTGGTATTTTGCGAGGATCATTCGAAGTCGAAAATTATAAATTATTTTCCTCTTTCCTTGTCTTCGTTATAATGAAGAAAAATGATTACTACGAAATTAGATGTACCTAAAAAAATTTGTATGAAAAGTTCACTTAATTCAGCTCTTTAAACCGTCTACATTCTATGTGAATAAGACCGTTAATTTATTTGGTTGCTTTTCTCAACCATCTTGTGACCTTGAATTCCGTTTTAAGTACACCTATGCCGCTCTCTAATATATAGTGACTCAAACAAATGACCACTTGTTGATTTTTTTAATTGTCGTAATGTTTTCGAGCAATTTTTGTTGTTGTTATTTTTCTATAAAAATACCGTCCAAGCTTTAACCAAAACCATATAACTCATTAATTCAAACTTTATACAAAATTTAGAAAAATTCAAAAAATTTTCATCAAAATTTCACATTTTCCAGCAAAGTGCACGTTTCAAGTAGCTCAAAAATAGCGTTGATTTTTGAGATTTTTTTGGAGACTGTTTTTGCGTTTGTTTTTATTTAAAAACTAGAATTCGCAAAAACTGGCGTTGATTTTTTGGAATTTGTTGCTAACGGTCTCCCGTATTTCATTTCCAAAGAAATGCATGCTTACGTGTAATATATATATATATATATATATAGAACGGACATGCGCATTTTATTTCGTAAGAAATGTTTGCTTTTATGGAAAAAAGTGCAAAAATCCGTTACCAAAAAAAATTCTCAAAAAATACGAGATTTTTTACCCGTTTGAAACTTGCACTTCGTTAGACTAAGATTGCGGTATTTTTATATAAAACTAACAAAAAAAAATTAAGCTCGAAAAACATTACGAATATAAAAAAAATCAATACGTGGTCATTTGTTTGAGTCACTGTATGTATGAATTTTTGTACAAATTGTGTTCAACAGCTGCATTATTCTGTAATACAAGTACAATTAGTAAATGCAATGTGTTGTGAGAGTGTAAAGCAGGCGCCATGTTGGCATGGGATGAAAAATTATACGTATTATTTAAACGATTACATGTATGCATCCTGTAAAAATTAGTGAAATCTACAGCACTGCAACAAACTTGCATCTACATATGTATGCCCATGAAAGTATACATATCTACTAAAATTTTTATTTCTATACTAATGACAGCACAAGGGAACACTTCATTTTCAGGGATCTAGTGGAACAAGATTGTTAGATATAATTGTGATGGGGGAAATGCTCGTGTACTTACAGAATAAAAATTTGCATTCATGTACATATAGAGTGCTACGCAATACTGATTTCACTACTAAAAACGACTCCTCAGTACAATCAATTCTTTAACGCCTAGGATCTGTCTTGATTAAATCGTAATTACAACTGTAGAATGTATGAATGTAGAAAGCGCATCAAACAGTACCTGTCAATATTTTAGTTTACATCAAAAAGGAAACCCCTGATACATCAAAGGTACACTTCCCAGTTTTTCAGCTGAAGAATATTTCCAATCAAATTTTTCGTTACTTAAACTGTCTAAATTTGCTATGATCGAAACAAAACAAAAATATCTAACGCAAAAAAGCACTCGTCTTCATAATTCATACCAATTGCACTTTGCCAAACCCCAAAAAAGTATATTGAATATACATATTTTTTCTAAACAAACCACAATGAAAACGCCGAGTACCAATTTCATTCCATTTCATTCACTTGCAGTGCAATGCAATGATTGATTTTTTCTCTTTAAACTATAGCTGGTATATAGTAAGTAAGTACCTACGTACATACATATGTACACATTTACTATGAGTATTCGACGAAGCAATATATCACATATTCCGGCACACTCATTCATACCTAGAGGCTTTCAATCCAGCACAATTGTTATTCGCCTGCTTTTAATCGGCTACGATGTTGACGCTTAGCGAAATTCAAAAGTATCAATCACAATTGTTGTTGGAGCTTTTGGTTTCGATTTCTGGTTTATTTAGCTTATTTATAAGGCATGCGAGCATGCGAACTATTTTTGTTAACTATGATTTTTTGCGTGAAAGTTGGTTGAAAATTGGCATGGTTTGATGGTATTTGCTTTTGTGTTTTAGAAATTCTATAACAACTGGGCTTAACCATAAAACACAAAAGAAAAAACTCAACAATTACTCCAATCATGTGCATATTTTTGTGTATACTATTTGCAAAAGGTTTTACAATTACATACACATTTAAGTAACAATTGACGTGAATTACAAACCTGCATTTCTTTTATGCAATTCTGAATCGAAATGCATTCAAAACCAATTGTGTAGAGTTGGAAACAGAAAATCCAAAATTTTAATGTATGCACCCGAGCTCTTTTGAATTATTATTTTTCCTTTTTACAACGCTTTTATCAACTTGCAATGTTGTGGATCCAGAAGCTTTCAATGTTGTGTGTCCGACACCAAAGCAAAGCTTTGAAAAGCTCCTATAAAAAAGCATAGTGAATAGGGCGACATCTGTAGTGAAGTAGTGCATAGGGCGATAGCTGTAGTGAATAGGGCGAGGTAGATGACATCTAGATGCCGCCCTATGTACTACGTTTGCTACAGCGGAAATAGACGACACGTCATTCTTTAAATAAAATTAATTGGTGCTCGTTTGTATGTACATACATATGTAAATGCATGTGTGTGCACCTTTCTATTAATATCGTTGAATTATTTTAATATCTATTGCAAAATTTTATTCAGACAGGACTAAAAAGTAGAAAATAAATAATATAAAAAAAACTTTTTAATATACAACGCTTTTATAAATGGACTAAAAAGTAGAAAATAATACTTCTCAGTCCCATAGAATTTGTTTTGATAACTTTTGATTTTGAAATTTTAGCAAAAGTCATTATAAACAATCTATGAAATTGAAAATGAAAAGCGTGGGGCGCATGTAATACACTTGAATTGATATGAAAAGTAATATATGAATGTATGTATGTGGGTATATGAATAACGACCGCTTAAAATCGATTTCAAAGTTCTACTTTCGCTGTAGAAATTTTAGGTCTACGTTATGTAGTTTGACTATTGTCAATTAAATCGAATGCTTTGTATTGCATGCGCTCCACGTTTTTCATTTTCAATTTCATAGATTGTTTATAATGACTTTTGCTAAAATTTCAAAATCAAAAGTTATCAAAACAAATTCTATGGGACTGAGAAGTATTATTTTCTACTTTTTAGTCCATTTATAAAAGCGTTGTATATTAAAAAGTTTTTTTTATATTATTTATTTTATTAATTTATTTTTTTTTCGATTTTCACATTTGATTTTTTTAAGAAAAACAAATTTATAATTTCCTTTAATTTTTAGAAGCTTATTATGTGTTTTTCTTTTTTAATATTACTTTTTTAATATATTTTTGATTGGTTTTTTATAGGTTAATTTTTTATTTTAAAATTTGTTTTTTTCTCTATTTTGATAAAATTTTCTTTTAATTTTTGGTTTTTAAGGACCAAGAATATACATTTTATTCATTTCCTTTAAGTTTTAGAAATTTATTTAACATTTTTCTTTTTTAATATTTTTTAAGTTGGTTTAATTTTTTAAATTTATACTTGTCTCTATTTTTATTAATTTTCTTTTAATTTTTGGTATTTAAGGAAGTATAATATATATTTTATTAATCTCATTTAAATTTTATAAACCTATTTTATTTATTTTTTCTTGTTTTTAATTAAATTTTTTCTATTTAATTTGCTCCCAATTTTTAGATTTTGTTATTTTAAAGAGAAAAAAAAATTTAACTTCATTAATTTATAGTACCGTATCGTGTAATTTTATTTTTTTTGGAATTAATTTTATTGTTTTTTGTATTTATCTTTTAGTTTTTAAATTTTAATTTTTAAAAAGGAAACATTTTTACTTAACTTAATTTATAAATATAAACTATGTTTCTTCTTACTTTTTCTAAATCTTTTCTCATCTAGTTTTATTATTTAAAAAAATATATAACTTTTATCTTTCGAAAGACTGTGGTGAGTTGAAAGGAAGTTGCCAGTTGTCTTGCTGCAAAGTTATGATAAGTAAATCACAATGATAAAGTAATGCACATCTGTAGCCGGATTCCAACATTCGCTATTGCTAATTTTGATCGCCAAAAATATCCAAAAGAATAGCAGGCGCGTCCAAAACCATGCGCCATCTAGGCTACCAGAAATCTTGCTGGGTGGCGCTGGACTAAGTATTTATAAACGTCGAAACTGTGAACCGATTTTGTTCAAATGCAAGTTATTTACATAACAGAAAATACATTTGAAAAAAATGGAGTTGCCAGAAGACACTGAAAGCGATACAAGCAAAAAATGTATTCAATAAATGGCGCTTAAGTCGAGATATTTGGAAAACCCAATTTATGGTCTAGAACAAGGTTGCCCCTTTGGTAAATTATTACACAAATTATGAAGGCTGGGCTTAAGCATGCATGCAAAGAAGCGCAAAATTGTGTAACCACCTCTTTGCTTACGTCCGGATACACCTTAAATGCGATCTGGCATCCAAATACTTACTACCTCCCAGTGTTGCCAGAATATTTTTGTACCATATCCACATATAGGACCGCAGTTATCCCCAAAAAATCCTTATTTAAATCCCCTTTAGTAAGAAATAAAAAAGCATGTATTCACATTTGAGTTAGTTCGTTTTAATCCAGTTTTCATTTTAATACAGCTTTAATTTTAACACAGTTTTTTTTTTATTACAGTCTTGAATACTTTTCTCTCCACATTTGGTTATACGTACAACTATGGTCAGAGATTTAGCACCAAAATTCAAAGTTATATGTTTTTACAACATATGTTTATTTATTTATTTTTACTAATTTTCTTTTAAAATATAATTCAATGTACAACAGAAACAGCATAAATAAAAGATTCAAATCAAATAGTAATTAAACTTTTTTAGTGTAATAAAGTACAAGTCTCAAATAGCTAAAGAATACCGTTTATTTTTTAGAATTTTTTTCGTGGAGGTTCTTGCGAAAATTGCTTGTTCAGTGAAAGACAATCAAAGTAGGCATCTGCGCCGAATAATGCTTTGAGGGCGTTAGGAAAACCTTACAAACATATCGCGCAAAAAGTATGTACTAATAAAATCTATATTCGAGAAATTTTTACGGGCAGTCAGAAAAATATATGTTTTAATTTCTATATGAAAGTTTTAAACCAAACTAAAATCACCATAAAATCCCCACATCCCCAAACGAAAAAATCTATCCTCAAATGGTTTCATAAATCCCCAAAATGGGGCGAAATCCCCACATCTGGCAACTCTCCTACCTCCATTTGATCAAATTTCTCGGGACGACCGTTTTTGCAGCTGTGAGAATAAAAGAAACTAGTTCGTGGGTCAAGGGAACATCTGGGCATGCATATACATAGAATGCAGAACGCATAGAGTCATTGTCTTCTCTGGCAGTCAGGCAGCCTTCAAAATTTTACAGTCACACACAGATAATGCAAATTCTCTTACTGTATGCCGTACATCTCTGACCGAGATAGACCAAAATTTGTAGAAACTCATTTAGGTATATTAAAGGCCCCATTTAAATGATATTTAAGAGATCACACGGCTTATTTGCCCAATGAACGAGAAAACTCTTTGGTCCCGTGAAACAGCATCGGACTCTTGGCCCCCCTTTTATTAGAAAACGCACAACTGTGCTCTTGAGTATGCTTATAAAGACTTTTATTGGTTTACATGACAAAATACTAATTGTTGCAGAGATCTCAGAGATGGAAATGAGACCATCGGCAAAGGTCATAACATCCAAAGGTATAACAGCGCTGGTATTCTTCGCTTATGTGTGAAGAAGGCGGCCGCTGTAGTCGGGAGCGATTAGATGTGCACATTACCACTCGGTAGGTACAGGGTTCGATCCCTTATCCGAGCAATATAAAAAAGAGTTGATTCTTATAGCGGTCACCCCTTTGCGTCGCAATGGCAAATCTCTGAGTACAATTCTGCCATGAAAAAGGCTTCTCATTAAAACCATTTAAAGTTCGGAGACGTCGCGGCGTAAAGGTCAAGGTGCTCGGCCAAGCACTAGCAAATGTGCAAGCGCCAAACATTTATTCATTTTCATTGTGCGTGGGGAAGATTTTTATTTTCAGTGGCTTCAACCTAGGCTAGAAATCTTTACTTTGCAGGCGGTTTTTGGTCTACAAAATTAGGGCTATTCGCGATTCGGTGCATAAGAGCTGACAAATTTATGCAATTGCAGAAATATGCCATGGATTGTTAGCGACCTTTGTTAAACTGTCATGGTAAAGCTTTTGCAAAACAGTTTTTGTGCATCAGCTTTGGTTTTGTTTATGAATTTAATCAGCTGATAGAAATGTCAACCAGAGTTGCAATGTATAGCATTTTTATGCTATGGATTTTCGGTATTGCAAATTTGCAAATAATTTGCAATACAAATTTGCAATGCAATGATGCTAGGCCATTTGCACCGGATCGCGAATAGCACTATTATTTTTTTTATTGGCTATTGCAAATGGTTACATCAGGCGCCTCGAACGAAGCCAAACATTTACTAGTTTTACAAATGTGGAGGTTGCTGAAGATCCATTAAAAATATTTGCATATTTGGGTGTGTAATTAATTATCGTATCCGCAGAAACACATCAACTGCTCATTACAGAATTGTGAACAATATGCGCAAGAGTAGCAACATTTCTTTTGATTTTGATGCGAGTACAGACAAAGATTTGGTCCGCAAAGACTACCAACTAATCGGAAGCCTTAAATAAATATAGTGCCGAGGCAAATACACTCAAATTTGTTGGTAAACATTCGGCACAAGCTGTGCAACATTTCGAATTTCCAGTACTCTCGTCTTGCTGCTAAGAGTCCTTATTGCGAATATTTCGAGCAAAAGAGAGTCGTAACTTTGATTGAAGAGTAGCATTGACATTAAAGAGCGTTATCCTTCCGCTACCAGCTAAATATGTATGCACTTCGAAAAACGCAAAAGCCGGTATCCATTGGCACGCTGCGCTGTTGAAATACTTTTGCAGGTTCGATATTCTACTTTCACTTTGCTTTTGTAAACAAGTTAATGTTAACTGTATAGGTACATAAATACTCGTACTATGTACATAGATATTTATGTTTGAATGCTCGTGCGCGTTGCCGCCTGAAGGTACATACTATTTATGCTCTGAGGTAATGATTTGGTGTAATAGCGTGTGGCAAGCAAAGCTGATCAGGTCAGTGGCAAAGTTTTTAATGAGCTTGTAATTTTGCCCAAATTTTTGTGGTGCACGGAATATTGATTGCAATAGTGGATTGTATTTTAGAGAAAACCGGAAACTCTTGAACCTGTGAGGTTACTTGAAACCGGTTTTCAAACTCCAACGGATTTTCATAAACAATGAGAACACAAAATCAAATTTAAATGAGGTCGTGAACTTGTGTCTCTTGTGACCTTCTTTTAAATTGTCACTGATTTGCGAGTGATTGGGAATTTTGGATATTAAAGATGTTAAACTTCGACTTTAAATAGCGGCAGATGGGGCTCGTAGGGACACAGCTTTACAACTGAAGTTTTGTAGCCAAGGATCCAATGTACATACTTATATTATTTGGTTAGTTAGGTTAGGCTGGGTGGCGGTCCTGTGTAACCGAGGCTAACTTGAACAATTAAGAGATTGTCCTTTATGATGGCACATTCTGAATCAATAAAACGTCCCGATCCGATTATGTATTTACGAATTCGGCCAATCTCAATGACCCAGAGCCCGTCGGTGCTATTAAGGATGTGATAGCTACAGTACTTCGAGCTTAACCTCGCAAACGCTGGGCGCCTAGGAAGGTAGTGTTGAAGTGATTCCATCTCGTCATCGTCCAGGCCTCTGCGACATAAGGGGTCCGGTATTTATGCTCAGCCTTACTGCATGAATACCGATTAGACAGTGACCCGTTAAAACCCTCACCAAAAGTGAGAGCTTTGGCTTTGTGAGTGCGAGGAGTACCCTCGGCCGCTCCCTGTCCACCCTCAGCCAGTAGAACCGCATGTCCTGGTTTTCGCCTAGCGCTCGCTAAGCTGACATGAGGCCCATCTATTCAAGAGTGTACCATAGGTGATAAATGGAACCCCCGCCCTTCTTTATCCGGCGATAATATTTCACGAGTGCCTTTCCTAGACAATTCGTCAGCCACACAGTTCTCCGCAATTGTCGCTGTGACCCGAAACACAAATAAGTTTAATACAGAAATATTCTGATGCAACCGAGAGAGAGAGAGAGCAGACATTCCTTAACCAAGTTAGAGCGCACCTCCAATGTACTCAAGGCCGCTTGGCTGTCTGAATAAATGCTCACCTCCCTGACTGTCATAGCACTTCGGACAAGTAAATGAGGTGGATTCCTTGTTAGCAGCCATTTCCGCCTGGAATACACCGCAGAAGTCATAAAGAAGTCATGCAAACATTATTGAAAGTTATAGTACATACTTCTTTCTTTAACATATACAATTACTTTAAGACGTATGCTACTTGAGCTGTGACGACTTTTATGACTTGAGAAATAATATGTAGTTGATAATGTAGACGACTGAATTGCGTCGTTATTGCAGAAGGCATGTTGAAAAAATTGTGTTTTACTTTACAGATTAATTCAGTCTTTTATATGTATGTATGTATGTCCTATAAAATACACATTTTTGTTGTCCTGAAACTGAGCTCCTGCTATTCGGTGAACTATAGTTCAATAATATGAACATACTAAGACTCAGAAGAGTGAGTTCATTGAGCTGAACGAACTAGAAGTGAACTAGTTTTTAACGTGATCTAAAAATTACAGCTCTAACAAGTACTTATGTCTTAGCTTTTAATAGCTGAATAAATATTTAATTTTCGTTTTTCAGACTTTTCTATCTAAGAAGTCAGGCAATAATACATTTTTATAGTGAATTGATTTTTTCTTAGGTTTGCCACTTCGTGAAAGGCAATTTCTGTTGACTGCATTTTAGGTAGTCGATAGTTTTGGGCCCATAAAAAATTACCATTTGTATCTTAAAAGTATTGTAGTTAGCATTTTGAGCACAGGCCTTCTCGCTGGTTAAAAAAAGTTGTTGTTGTACGGAGTAGCAAAAGTACTTTTGCATATCGAGGGCTTATACTCAATACCCTACATAAAAATTAAAATTTTGTTGGTAGGGTTTACTAGAAGATTTTATAGCTGACATTTAAGTCACATATCCTTTTAAATATCAGAAATTACATTTTATGAAAATTTCAGATGAAGGGAATTGCATACAAACCTTCGATATTCAACTATAATGGAAAAAATATTAATTTGTTAACCACGCATCCATTAGTAATTTGTTTAATGGCGCGTTTGACAAGCTTCCATAAACATTGCATACAAATATAACACACCTTTTATCGATTTATACCTGCCTAACAGTGTAGAGAAACCAGAAAAAGTAATTTTGACAAAAAAGAAATCAACCGAAACTGTATTAAAATATTGCAAACAATTAATCATATATATAAACAAGTAATTTTTAGCAAAAAAAAACCGACTTCAATTCTCATATAAAAAAATATATGTATATATATATATATATTATGATCCAATGATCGAATCTAAACCAGATTAGTATGGGACCACCTCTTCGAAATCGGCTGCGGTAACATACATTAAAAAAAAAAACAAAAAAAAAATATTCCGACGAACTGATAACCTCCTCCTTTTTTGGAAGTCGGTTAAAAAGTAGTTAATAAAAAGCAATCACTGTGTACATGAACGGTATTTTATCTACGTTAATAAGTGCAAACATACATATGTACATATGTACTACTAACGTATCTTCATATGCACATATTTACACTTACTTGTACGTGTTTGATTAATAGCTGCCGACGTAATGATGTGGCAGTGTTGCCGCATCACTTATTCATGCACTCAATTATTGAAAGGGACTAGATGAATTGTGTTAAAGTTTTTACGCGGATTTTTAATTTTTTATTTCATGCTTGTTATTTATACACTACATATTTTACGTACATTTAATTGAAGGCCATGCAAGTGATGCGAACTTAAAATGTAATAATTTTTTATGGTACTTTTTTGTTTCTGCCGAACCGCTTACAAGTACTACACACATGTATGTATGTAGGTATATAAATCACTTTTTGTGTGAATGCATAAGTTGTTTTATAAAGTTTCTTTTGTTAGTTTTATGTGTAATTTCGTATTTTTTTAGTTATTTTATGTAGGCTATGTACATTTGTGTATCGCTAGTGTTGTTGTGTTACTGTTTTTGTTTTCTTTTTTTGGTACATCAGTGGTAGTTATTTGTTTTTTTTTTCACTTAAATTACCCCCATTGTTTGTGATTTTTGATGCAGTTCTGCTCGATTTATGATAGTACGCTGTAAAGTATGCAATGATTTTTTTTTAGCTTTTTGCTGATTATTTTTGTAGTTTATCATCTACACTTGGTCCGTAACCGAAATTTTTAGTTTAACGAAATCGAATGCGAAAACGAAACAGATATGTGTTTGGGATCGGCGAAAAGTCTGAAGCACAATTTTTTGACAAACCCAATTTAGGCTTATTTTCTCAACAAACTTCGGGATTTGTAATTTTTGATTAAAAAAATTCGTTGATTTATGATAAAAGGGTTGCTTGGGTAATACGTGTCGTATGAGCGATTTGCGATCTCTGCTTACTATGGAGTGACGCTTGGAAAAAATATGCAGCATAATTTGTGAACTAAATGTTGAAATTCTTTCGTCTGGCCTCAATCGCCTAAACTGATTCTAAAAATCGCCAAGCGAAGTTTTCATCTCCAAAAGTTGCTCAACTTCAAAAAGATGTTACCTAAAAATATGCAATAGGCTGTTTTTATCAGGAAAATATACAGTTATAGTTATCATTTGTAGAACTTCTCATCAAAAATGTATCGATAAAATGGTAATGACGTGCAGTTCTTGACGCTTTTAGTATTTACTCAGTTATTTTTTTAATGCTTGCCCTAAATGTATTAAAAATATTCTTACCCAAACTTCACGATGCAGCTGTGGCTGATTTATCAATAATTCTTATTGAAGGAGTAGCAGTAAAGTGCTCTCTTTTAATTATCTTTATCGATATATTAAAAAAACATCTTTTTATAGGCTTAATATTTATGTTATATATTTGCGCTCTTCTTCCATGCTGATAATTTCGCACTGATTTATTTACCGTTATTGATATCGTATTCATTGTGATATTTTTGTTTGTTTTAAATAGTGGTGATATCGAATCATTTATCTATAACGAATTATTTATCTATAACTTTATTGATTTCTCGCTTATGCTTCTTTTTCATGATATTCATTTTCGCTATGTTTTATAAATGATGTAATACGTGCTTTGATTTATTTAGCACTTATAATAATTAACGATAAATTCATAGATATGTTTTCAGCACGCTATTATAAAAAACTGGCAGTGTTTATGCTGTATTTCTTATAGATATTGATATAATATTATTTATAAAATATTGTCCATAAATTGGCCTATTTCACTATCGTTTTCCAATATATTCGACTTCACTTTCCTTCCTTAATGGTAATATTTGTGCTTTGACTTATTAAGCGTTATCGATATGGGTACATAGCATCGAAATGTCTAACGATACATTTATACGTATCGCCTTACGTATGCCTATGCTCTATTTCATTATCGATATCAATGTATGCGTCTATTGGTACAATTTGGCATTGCATATTTACTGATTATTATTATTTTGTAACCTAAATATTTATCGATAAATTTTAGCGATATCATAATCGTATTTATTTTCAACGATACTCATGTTAACTCGGTTCCTAATGGATTTATTAGGATCGCTTTTTCGCTAAGGATATGTCATCAAAATGTTTATCGATACATTTGTAGGCATTGTTTTCCCTTTACTATTTGCGTTTACTTCGAAAAAATTAAATTCTGCTCTATGTTTGGTTTTACCAATATCGATAAATGCATGTATCGTTACAATATTATCGCTATTAAAGCATGCAATAATAACTGTTAGTTATATATATTGTTATCGATTTGTTGGTGTTGGTAGATTTTTCCGTCTCTTGACAAGTTTGGTTTCATGGTAAACCGGTTTCGGCATGCTCCATCTTTAGCATTCGTTCGTTTTCGGGAACGTAACCGACTTGTCTGCAAATAAATTTGCCAAGGGTTGATGGACATTCGTTCCAAAATAAATCGTAATCGAAATATTTATCGATACATTTATCGTGTGTGCTAGTTTTCCACGATGTAAGTGCGCATGCTTAAATTTTCTATCGTCTTTGACATACTTATCGATAACATAAATTTGATTACTTTGAGATATCGCCAAATGTATACACCTATCAATGTTGTGTTCTATAATTTTACAGTTATAGTTTTTGTTGATAAATTTATTAGTATAATTTTCACTAGAGGCGGGCCTTAACCAAGCCCTTTACTAGTGGCTAAGTAACATTAATTTCAGTTTATTTCCTCCTATTAAGCAAAAAAAAATCAATAAACGAAATCGAATATTCGGTATGGCACTATTAAGCTCTAGCCAGCTGGCGGCTACATAATAAATTAAATTTAAATTCTCTTCGTTTTTTGCGAACGATTTTTTTTTGTATTTTAATCGTTAGTTTCCCTTTTTTGTTTACTTATAACAAAGTTTGGCTTTTATGTTTGTTTTAGGTGGGCTGTTTGTTGATTTTTAATGTGAATAAGTTATTGCAAATTTTCTGCACGTTTTTAGTAAATAAATATTTTTAAGTGAAATATACATTTTTTTCTTTAATTTTTACACTTTTAGTTGAAAGGTTTAATGATCCTTTTTATGTTATTGTAAATTTCTTTTATGGTTTTTATTGAAAGTTTCAGTTACAAGCATTAAAGCTGAAAAACAATGCAAAAACCAAATTAAGCCGGAACTGACAGAGGTGTAGTAATTAAGTAAAGTAAAGGATTATTTTTGGAAATAATATATAAAACATAATAAAATGGAATTATTTATAAGTAAATATTTACCGAAATCTTTATACTTTTTCATTAAGTAGTTGCAAAGCGCTATCCCGCTGGTATTGGCATCCTGCCGTAAATGTGTTTAGTCAAGCGGCATCGGAGCTTTTGCTGTTGAACGTTTTTTTTTTTTTTTTGTTAGCCACACTACTATCCCACTATTTTGAATTAAATTAGTAACTTCTTTCGATCGATGTGTCAGTCAATAATTGAATCAGTGTGCTCCACATAACCAAAAATACACACACACATACATGTATATACCAACAAATATTCACAACTCGCCCACTCCTTCCTGGCATGTCACACAAGTTGTTACTTCCCCACTTTGCAATGTCCTCTTAGGCACTTTCTTGCATGTCTCGTTTTCTTTTGCCCACTAGCTAGTCAACATCTAGCACCCTAAGACTTTTAGTCCAAAGTCCAGTGTTTGCTTTCGCTCACTTAAACGTACTCACTTACGTGCTGGGTATGCACTTTCTCCAACGGCGGCGTGAGAAGTGTACGCCATACTTGGCTCCTTGGCATCACAGCGTATCTCACACTAAGTACTTATGTACTTTCTTCGTACTCATACTTACTTATGCATGCACTCATACTTTCAATTACCCTCAATTACGTTGATTAATTTAATAAACATTGACATGTGGCCATGCTGAGATTGAAGTTGACGTGGGCGTTGTTAGCATTAAAAGCTTTTTAGTTCTTTAGTTGAAAGTTGTAAGCGCTTTGTACGGTTTGCAGGTGATGTGGTTGCCTATTGCTTCAGGCTAAATTATGCCGGGTGAGATTCGTTTTGTTTTAGCAGTTTTATAGTTTGACCTGGAATGATTAATTCTTTAGTTAAATTACGAGTTTAATTGGTCTCCGCTACTGACTTTCAATAATAAATGTCGATGATCATAGTAAGTAACTCTTCAATTGAGTGGCATTCTCATACGATATGGCAAAGAGATTTTATAAGGAAACAAAAGAAAGAAACCTAGTGAAAAATCAACAAATTCAGACTGAAAAGGTGGTGCCGCAAACTCAACGGCTGGTCAGAGCTTGCTCGATTTAGTTTTTCAATTCCGAGCCTATAACTCTCTTTCGCCGTTAAAAAGCTCCACTGAATTCACCAGTTGCTCATCCATAGCTTCTTATATGATTCACAGCTGGCAATTGACCTTTGGGACGAAGTAAATAAAATCGGTAGTATTGGCCTTACGAATTATCAATATTATTTTTGTCAAAGGAAATTCGTATTTTCCGTAGACACATGCGGTTCTTCGGAGACCGCCCTACCAGAAGCATAGAAAGACCTTCTTCCTAGACATGGGAAGATTTTTTTGTAATGTCAGTGTAGATTCTATGTATACACGAGGCGCTTACAGAAGTTTAGATACTTGGTCATACTATGTGATCTTGGGTAGTTTCCGATCAGATTGTGAGATCAGGGCTCTAGAGAGAAACGGCTCGAATGCCATTTTAAACAAACATTTACTTATTACATATGAAAGCCAACAAGCCGGCGCCATTCGCTTCCACTGCCTCTAACTCCCGTAACCCTCGGGTGAAATCCAACACACAAAAAGCCCCGTCGGCACAAAGGAACTCGCATGAGCAACCACCAAACTCCAAACGTCTTTCGTCCCACCCCACCAGTTCCATATTCCGTGTGAGGATTAACAGGCAGCTCTTTGTTCATTACACAATCTGTTCCATGTATCAGAACAGGATATATCGGAACGTAGCTTCAGTCAAATGCAATTGCTGCCACTTCCGATTATGTTGTGGCCTGCGCACCACTAGTGAGTAGGCATGTGACTACCGCGCTCCTTGTTACAGAGCTCCTTGCCGACGCAGCTACTTACGCAACCGCAACAGGCATCCCAAAGCACACGAAACAACTACACCTAAACTGTAACGTTCTACAGAGCAACCATCGAAAAGAATACCGTTTTATGGGTCGGTATGGTATACCGAAATATGCGATCCAAGAAACAAAGTTGCACAGTAACTCGACAATATTGAGTTCCGATGACCACAAGGTGCCCCGTAAAAATTGCGAGTGGGACAATATGGAGAGGTCTATCATTAATCCTATTTGGGTTGGGTAGAAAATTATTATGGTTCGAAATTCTATATTTGAAATTCTGTATTTAAAACTCTGTATAGCAAAATTCTGTATTTTAATATTCTACTACTACAAAGTTGTGATAAACTGAAGACTTATGTGCTTAAAAGGGTTTGTCAATAAGTCCAGTGAAGTCCACCATGGTCTCATTTACCAAGAGAATAAAAGTTATCTTGTCTAGACCCAAATCGGCAAAGACAAGCTGCACCCACTGGTCTGCGTGGCCATTACAGGAGCTATGCGCACCTCTCCAACGGATGCCCTTGGTGTCATTAACAGACATTCCTTCTTTAGCCTTTCTGCTATACGTCCAATGGACACACTGCAGAACTACTTAGGAGCTGGAAAAAATCTCAGATTACTGCCTATTGGCGGAAGTTAATGGGAATGAGAAAATCAAAGAAATCTGTGACTCATTTTACTATGAACTCCGAAAAACCACTGAACTTAGAACTCTTATTGGCTACCTGACGGGAGACTGCAAGTTAGGGGTTAAATAGCCAAAGGTTGTTTTTGCTATTGATCGAGTTGATCATGAGTAGGTCCGATGGTAGCGTGAGCATAGCTATTGTTAGGTTTGGGGAGCACAAACGTGGTAGGGGAGCCATTGTTCATGGTGCAGAACGTCAAATCGTCTATCTTTTTAGCAAATAGGGCAGTGTTTCCACGGACACAGACTACAGAATTTTTTGTTTGCATTAAATATATTGAAAATTCATCGTTCAGCCCGGGGTTGCCATGACATTTATCGGTGCCCTTTTTTGATTTTTTTAATTTATAATTCCAATGACCAATCCTGAAAAAATTAAGAAAATATATTTACAAATAAACTTCAGGGTTATTTGGGATAAGAAGGATAAATGCCATGTGGTATCTCCTGATGCCCAGGTTACTGACGATTTGGTAGGGCTTTTTCAGCTAACGCGTTTTACCGTGGAGAAGTACCTGAATAAAACATTAGTAGCATTAACTGGAGTCCCTTTGAGACTTATAGTTTGTACTAAGCGACTCAGTCTAGTGGATACTCATGAAACCTCAGTATATCATCATAGTTTGGAACAATAAAAAATGACAAGAGCATACATGAGTGCGTTGAAACAATAGCGGTAACTTTCTGCAACATTTCATCAACAGCCAATGACACTTTATGGCCACCTAACAATTGCACTTGTGACGACGACGACACAATCCAGACAACATTGCAGCGGCAATGAATTTGAGTGGGCAATGAAGGAAAGAGGAGGCTGACAGCACAAACTATGGAAAAATGCAACACCGTGAAGGCAGCGAAAATATTGCGCACACGTAAACAGAATAAAGCCAACAACTAGGAGAATAAATGAAGGGCCGAATGGAGTAAAACAAAAAAAAAACAACAATAAATGCATGAATGCAAAAAAGAAAGAAGTCATAACAAACAAAAACTGCAGCAACAACAATAGCATCAAGTTGCAACTTTAAGTGTGGATATAATGTTGAGAAAAATTACAAAAAAAAACAAGAAAAAAGGGCTGACGCATAAATCAGAATGAAGGATATCCACTTGTTAACAAACACATAGTCATAAGGACACACACACACACACACACATACGCACATGCAGGCGCAATCAAAGTAGAAAAATAACATTGGAGTTAAATAGCGCAAAGCGGAAAAACACAAATAGCCGGAAAGGATTGAAGTGAGTATGTGCGGATGTCGGTGTAGATGTGTGGGAGTACACACATACATACTACATATGTACATAGGTGCTAGAGGGTCAAGTGGTGGCAAAAGAAAAACCAAGGGTGAACAGCGTACGAGTATTGTGAAAATCGCAATGAAATTCCGTTACTAAAACGTTTGCAGCGCTAGAAAAAGACGAGAAAGAAAGCAAGCAATATTTAATACAAATCCAAGCGGGTGCAAAAAGTTAAATGACGCAAAGCTCTAAAGTGCAGCAGGGCAAGTTAGTGACTGAAAGGAGCTGCGCAATGCCGTGGAGTTGCCGCAAATACGAGTACAGGTGAGACTCTTAGGGGCAGTTGACGAGCACGACGTCGTTGAGGACGATGGCTATGAGGACGATGTCGCCTGTCAACTCACCATGATAATGACTTTTGTCATTTCTCAAATGTCACTCGACATTTACAAAAAGCGAAAATGCTGCACGTCTGACAAAGCAAAGCAAAGTAAATCGCAGCACGGCGAAGACAAATATCGGCTTGCATACCGGCCATTACGAAAACTGATATATGAGTTAAGCAGAGAAGCACTTGGTGGTGCTTCGAGTGCGGGTGGTAGTGGGCGAGAGAAACTTCAAGCAATGTACTATAACTCAACAAATGAATGATACAATGCACGAATAAATGCTACACATGTGTGTGTGTGTGTAAATGAATTGGACTTTAGTGTTGGTGTGTGCGTCTATCTACATGTCGGCGCTGTGCGGAAAAGGAAGTTGTTGTGCTTAGGTGATGTATGAAGTTGGAGTTCTTCATTATTATTGTTTGTTGCTGCTTGTTTGTTTGCTTGCCTTGTTGTTGGTTTCTCTTTGTGTTTGTATTTGTTTTTGCTTTTGCCATTATTCACCTATTGCCTCGATAGAGGTTACTGAGGTTCAAAGTTTGCGCTTTTTGTTCTTTTTTTTGTTTTTGTTTTTCTTTGCATTCGAACTGAAATTGAGCAACAGCAGGTGGAAATTGTTGCCGCTTACCATTGTTTGTGTTTTGTTTGAAAGGGGGCACAGATTGAATAAGCAAAGGCAAAGGAAGCTTTAAACGTAAATATTTTGTAAGTGTGAGAGTTGAAAAGAAATCATAAAAAAAATCCACATTTTAAAGCTATGGGATTACCAAATGGTCTCAAAGTGGGCTTAAGCGTCAGATACTGTCGAAACTCGATCGCTTTTTCTAGTTTTTTAAGATTCTTGGAGAGGCTATCTAACTTAGCACGTCGTTCAATTTGTTAGGCACAAAATTAATGGCTTCAGTATTTTAGTTCTTTGAAAGCTTTTGGAGGACTTGGAATATACCCGATAAATTCGAATTTGTCGATAAATTCCGATAATTTCATAGAAATCGATAATTCAATGAATTTGAAAAACACTAAAATCCGATAGCTCAAAAAAGTTCAATAACACGCCTAATTTCGATAAATTTCGATAAATTTCGATAACATTGCATTTCGTTGGCTTCATAAATTTCGATAACTTTACATGCCTCTATAAATTTCGATAACTCGGGTTATTTGGATGATCCATACTTTTCGACAAATCTCGATAACTGGTTACACTCTGGTAACACGATACAATTCGATAAGCAATGATAACTTGATAAACTTTTATAGTCTCGAAATTTCCATAACTCGATATATTTTGAAAACACCAAAAACTTCGATTCTATAAATCGACAAATTTCAGTAAATCAATAAATATCGATAAATAGATAAGTTTTGAGAATTCAATGTATTACGATAACTCAATAAATTTCGTTAACTCCATAAATAATGATAGTTCCATAAATATCGATAACTTGATACATTTTATTAACTTGACAATTTGCGATAATCCCATAAATTTTTATGGCTCGGTAACTATTTTAGGGCTTCCATCGGTTTTTAAAATATTTATAGTACTTTTTCAAAAAATTAAAAAAAGTATCGTACCCTTAAAATATATATAGGATTTTATTTAAAACAAAAACTAAAAACGCTTTTTAAGTGTAAATCGTTTTGATTTCTTATGCATTTCCTCTAGAAAAATATATTTCTATGAACATATTCTTAATCGGAATCAATATTTAAAATAATATAAATCAAATATTGATTTTTTATTAGTGGGGTAGTCGCTTTGTTTCTCTCATGTAAGCATTTCACAAATTTATATACATGGCGTCGCATAGGCAGCTTCACTTTGTGCCATCAAAAGTAGCTTTAAAGTCGAGAAAAATATGGTGTGTCGATTGTCTTAACTAGAGTCTTCTGAAGTATTTGACATGCTGTGAAAGTCTGCTCAATGGTGGATTTACTAGGTCTGAAGCCACACTGATAAGGTCAAATCAGTTGGTTCGGGAAGGACTTGTATTCGTCAGACCGAATTCTGCTTAAAAGTTGGTACATGCACCCCACCAACTCTTTGCCCCCGTCTTTAAACTGCTCAACTAGAATACCGTCGGCTCCGAGTGCCTTGTTGTTCTTAAGCCGCCTTGTGGCTGGTCTCAACAGTTGTTTCTGCGAGGTTGGTAATATGCTTCAACCTCTTACGCAGCGGTATGGAGTGGTTGGGAGATGGAGTCCAACTGCTCATTTATGTCCAAGCGATGAGGAATTGCTTGATTAAGCAGGACTGAGAGTTGATTGCTAAATTTTTCGGCTATCCATTGTGACTGCAGCTTTGCGACGTCGAACTTTCACCGCGCTCTTTTTTTATTGCACAGAGGTGCATGCGATGTTGGCATCTCGGATAGAGCGCACGTCGAGAACGCGTGAAGCGTATCCTCCGTCTATTACAAGATGATCAATTTGGTTCAACGTTCGTTGATCAGGGGACACCCAAGTGGCTTTGTGGATGTATCGATGGTGGCGTCTGGCACTATTAACTACCATGTTCCGTGCCGCGGCGAAGTCTATCAGCCTCTCTCCGCTGTCGGAGGTGTTGTTATGAACCGGGAGACCAGGTGCTGGAGTCTCCGTCCAGCCACAAATCATACACCAAATTTGTGCGCCGTGTCATAGTATCTATAATAGATGTCACACGCCGTCCTTCGAATTTCCTAGGTTGCAGTGATGTCAGCCTTATATTTATCGGGACCATCCAGCAGTCGGATAGAGGCTTAATAGTCCTTATTTCGTGAGCGAGGGATGTCAACGTCTGGGGGGCCATTTTGATCTTTTCTTTGGTACGCGTTTTTACGTGGCGAGTTTCAAGCCCAGCGCACAACCATTACTGGGATGAGTGGCTTTTCAATCGGATACACGTTTATATAGCGAACCGCTTGTTGCAAGACAAATGCCCCGAAAAAAATTTTACCTGCCAAATTGGGGATGCTCTATCTTTTGGTGGTATTATCGACTTCCGATTTCGACGGGAGTCCATCTTTTCAAATTAGATATGCATATGTTTAGTACAGATTCGGATTTTAAGGATAGAAATACGTAACCTTTGCTTGAAATTTTTTTCTCAGAAGCGCAGCCCCTAAATGACCTTCGAACTTCAACTCGTCCTGGACTTCTAAAATGGACGACAATGTTTTTTATAGGAAAACAAAAAAGTATTAAGTACAAAATCAAGGACGTTCTCTCTTTTGATCGTGTTACCGACTTCCGGCTTCGACCGGAAATGGGATTACATATTTTTAACACTGATTCGGAAAAATGCACACATTTGGTCTGAAACTTTTTTTTCGGCTTGGACCGGAATTCCATTTTTTAAATTACACATGTATGGGTTTACTACAGATTCGGATTCTGTGGACAAAAATAAACAACTTTTGTTTAAATCTTTTTTCAATCTCTAAATGACCTGAAGTGGGAAAGTGTTGAAAAAATTGACTTCCGGTCAGTTTAACCCACTTCCGATAGAAAGCGGAAGTCGATAACTCCGCCAAAAGATAGAGTTCCCCGATTTAGTATGTAAAATTTTTGCGTTTTCAATAAAAAACATTTCCCTCAATTTTAGAGGTGGTACATGGGTTGTCAAGGACACCCTGTATAGTTTTAATTTTTTTTTCGTTTTAGCTTGCAACTACTACCACTCATCAATGACAATGTTAAAACACTTTAGCTTCCATAACTAAAAGTATAGCATTTTAGCTTTAAGCTTAATAGCCTGAAATCAATTTGCGCTTACTTGATTATAGTACATCAAAAGCCTAAAAACATTTGTATGTACTTGCTGGCTGTGTTTAATATGATTTATGGTTTTAGTAATTCTCAAATACATGCAGTGTCGAATGTTAGCACATAATTTCTTCTGAATATATGCTTTTAATGCGAGTAATAGACACGCCTACTTCCTTAACAAGCACTAAACATACATACATACATAATAAATGGGAAATCACGGTGTGCACGCCAACACATATGCAACAATCTGTATTTAGGTATAGCGCTCGTCGAGCAAACAACAAACAATGCGAAAATGCATGAAAAATATAAAAAAAAGGTGTCAAAAATTTGGCTGATAAACACGCTTGACTTCCCCCGTAATTTCTACAAGCTCACCCCATCGTATGCAGGGCAAGGTTTTTACAGCGCAAAATTTTCCCTAAATTCGTTGGAGTGTGCATATGGGCCAATTCTAATGGTGTATGTAGCATTTGCTGGTTATGCGCCCCCCGTATTCTCTATTATTAATATATGTACACTAGAATGCCTTTGAATTTTTGTAGGCGGCACAGCGAGGTGTTGGTAAACGCATTTTCGTGTCAAAACTAATTTAATGTTCAGCATTGCTTTGAAAGCACACACACAATGGCGCATAAAGTGTGGGGCCAAACTTTTTTTTTCTTATTTTCTTTTACCCCCAAAACACTTATTTGCTATCGCATGCAAGCAACCCTTAATGCACAAAATATTTTAGAGAAGAGTGTAGCGTAGAGGATGTTGCACTAATTTGGGGGTAGGGGAGCATGCGAAAGAAATTGGTGGGCGAGTGCATGTGCTGGTAAACATTTACACCTAATAAAATTATAATCACATTTTTTCATATATGTACATTAGGGTGTCCCTTATAATACCGGTTTTCTTAATTTGTATGTCATTCCTTCCGAAGTATTTTTATTTTTTTCTTTCTGAAATGCCATAACTTTTGCGCTCAAACTCAACTTGATCACAACATTTTTCGCCCTGCCACAGAAGTTTAAAGTACATATCTGTGCTCGTATGCAATTGTAGCTTATGTCGAAAGGCTGGCTTTAGTATAAGGCAGCATTCGCAGCATACGATCGCGAATGACTCACTAGCGCCGTGTCGCTGAAGAACTTTTGGCAAATAAACGTTCAAGAAAAAGTTCCTATTATTGGAAGTCAATATTCTTAAAAGTCTCATAAAAAAAAATTCCGTGTCGTTTAAAGAATAAAGGTAATGCCACAGCCAGCTTCCTGACATGACTACTATTCCATGCGAACGCAGATATGTATGTAAGAAATACAATTTTTGATTTTTTCTAACGTGTTTTTTATGTAATTGGTAATTTTGAAATTTCAATATTTTTCAAATATTATATAATATACGAGTAATTTCAAAACGCGTCTTTAGATAAAGTTTCTTTAGTACAAGTTGAAAATCTCGACGTGAGGTCTTGGATACAATAAGTAATTCCTGGAAATTTGCTTCGGACTTAACTTGGCCCATATATTCCTGCTTCAAAGCCACACCTCTTTCTTTAACATCGTTAGTTACACTCAAACTTGAAAAAAAAAACATGCGAGCTTCTGTAAAGTCTTTTCGCAAATTCCAGGTTCCAGGATCAGAGTGTATGAAACTGAATTCCAATCCAAATCTTTAATAGTATTCGGAGTAACGAAATCGCTCAAATCTTTTTTTAACCACATATTGAGGTCTTGCGATGTTACTTTTAGGCGTTGTTACCCGGAACCCTCCATTGCTCTTGAAGAGGCTGATTCACTCCGGGAGGTCTTTGTCAAAATCTTTTTCACCATTTTACTTTTAACTGAAAGGTGCACACCATCACCTAAGAGTGCTAATCCGGTTAGCCTCTGACTTGTACCATAAATGTCCACTGAATTTCTTTAAGGCCGTATTGGAAATTAAGTTATCAGTCTTCTCATAGAGTTTCAAATCAAAAAAAAATTGAAAGCCCTTTCGAGGCGCATTTATTACGTCACTTACAGTAAACCAGTACTTTACGTAGAATACAGCAATAAGTACACTCACTGCTGTCAATCCTTTTTCTTCCTTGGTTATTACCTTTATTTGATTCTTAAATATGATAATTTTGAGCGCGTAAATTGTTTTTACAGGAAAGCAACTTCTCTTGAAATTTTAGTAGAATAACGTCGTTTGGCTGTTTTTGGAGCGATCCCCATTCGGCATACAAACGTTTCAGCTGACTTACAATACAACTTTTCACTCGAGTAGGAATACGCACTTTTTCCCATACTTGCATTATATCCTTCCCTGTGAAAGAGTATGCTGCAGTTTGAGATCCCTTGCCAGGTTTTGCACGTAACTTATTGATTAACAGCTTCAAAACTTGAAGGTTTGAAGGTAACCTCGCCCCACTTAGTTTATCTTCTGTGTGATGAATTAAATAAATACTCTGCCTCAATTTCTTTTTACCGCACTATTGACAAATGAAAAAAATACTTTCTTACTAGTGACGTTGAACAGATCGCGATAATTCTTTCACTAAACTAATGGCACTATTTTATTAGTAAGACGCTACATTTATATTTGTTCAAATCAGTGAAGGTGTTTTGTATAGAGGCAAGTGTGTTATGTTAACGGTTGCCATAAGATAGAAAGAGACAAACTTATGTGCTGTTGCCAATGTTGACGTTTAACGCTGGGATATATTTATACACAATGAGTGGAACTTCCAACATGCACAACAGTTGCCACGAAGTTGGACTATAAAGAAAGTAGTAATTAGTTTTTGCAAACCAAAATTTGAATAAAAAGGAATGATTTAAAAGGCCTTGTGGCGGGTCAAAACTTAAAGTACAGGTTCAATTCTTCGCACGGATAATCTTAAACTGAAGAGGAACAAAATTAAAAAACTTCTCGATATAAATTGAAAAGTTGATTTTTAAGGGACACCCTAATGTACATACATATATTTTTTGGGGAACTCACACACGCAAATCGGTAGTTATAAGCAACTTTGAAAAAAGGATCTTAAAAGAAGAAATATCTTCTCCCAAAACATATCTAAGCAAGCCGGTATAATATATAGGTACATATGTATATGTATTTTTCATATGTTCTTCTACTACATATGTATTTACATTAGGGTGATCCTTAAAAATATCAAAATCATGGGGCACCCACCTAAAATAGAAACAATAGAGATCGCTACCAGGCTGTGAAAAGTTCTTTTTTTTTAAATCGCAAAATTCGGCGAAATTTTGACTTTTGACCAGCAAGAATTCAGCAAGTTTAAGAGTTTACAGATATGAATAAGTTTCAATAATATGTGAAGTTTATCAGCTTTCAGTTCAAAATTTTGTCCAATTTTGAGATTTAAAAAAAGTTGAAACTCCCCTAAAAACTTTATTTTTTTTTAATTTTACGTTATTCTATGTACAAATAAAGGCCTACACGAAAATTTTACTTAAACAAGAAAATAGAGGTCGCCAGCGGCTTTGAAAAGTTATGTTCATTTTATAAAAATAGCAAAAATTTCGACAAAAGTTTTACTTATGAATAAGTGTCAACAATATGTCAAATTTATCAGATATCAATTCAAAATTTTTTCCAATTATGAATTTTAAATATATTTGAATTCCTCTAAATGTTAAAAAAATGCATTTATTTTGTACGTGGAACAAAATAAAGAGGTGCCACATACAAAACTAAAATTGGTAAAATTCATCAGATTTCAAATAGAAATTTTGTCAAAATTTTTGCAATTTAAAAAAATTTAATTCGCAAATTTTTTTTTGTAATTTTTTAATTTTTGTGGTTGTCTTTATTTTATATGTAGAAAAAAAATTGGACATTGATTTTTTAAGGACCACCCTGATATACGTGTATGTATGTACTAATATTGTGCACACATAAATTTATGATATTATCCTTTGTAGCTCGTAGCTTGCACTTTCGAGACGCTAACCAAATTCAATTTCACGCTTTGTGTGTGCATTTGTTTTTCGCAGCATATTTAAGGGCGCATTGACCTTGCTTAGATACATATATTTATGTATGTATGTACATACATACGTATGGCTGCACTTTCATCAATCTCTGGAGACTTTTCTTCATTTGATTTATGACCAGAATATTAAGTTCGTTATGAGTTCTGCTCAAATTGAAACATCTTAATTTTGATCACAAAAAGATGGAAAAGATTTTTTAATACTAACACTTGCATGTGTAAATACATGCATGTCTATACGGTGTAGGTAAATACATATGTGTGTAAATATTTCCATATTCTTGACTCTTTGAGTCAGTAGACTAACATTGATGTAGATGTGCTTATAATAACGAGGTCTTGATGTAAATTAGTTTGCCTAAGGGATATATTATAGAAGTGTAATGAGATTACATTATTTCATTCGGAAATTCCAATTTTAAAGCAATGCGAGCCTCTAATGTTTCCGGTTTGTTCGCATAAACGAAATACTTCACGAAATATTACCAAAATGGTGGATATTTATTACATATAATTTTAACCTCTTGGCTTAAGACGTACAGTTTTCTTTTGTTTGGTAGCCCATAAGTCCCTGAAATTCGGACAGTTTAGGCGTTCTGGAACCAGATAATAATGATTAAACAATCACTTCACCTCAACTGATCGATATCCGTCAAGCTCATTTCGATGGCCCTGGGCTCTGCTATCCTAACTTGAATGCCGTACGAAAGACTACCCTAACTAGATGAACTGTCCTGACTTTGTACTAATTCAGCATTAAAATATCCGGAATCCGGCTCATCCGGTCGGTTTTCTGTTTACCCGCTATTTAGCCAGTATTCGGCCGGATTTCCGGATATCGATTATAGAGGATTCAATTTAAAAACCTATGTGAAAAGAAGCATTTCCGCATTATCTGTCAACAACTATATGTTATTATTTGAAGTATTCTGGAGAGAAGCAAAGTGTGCCGATTGAAAAATATTGATTTTTAAGCATTCTATACCATTCCAACAAAAAATAGTTTTTTTCCATATAAAATACGTGGGAAACATTGAGCGCTTTGAGCGACCTCTATACATATATCTGTGGTCATAAGCAATAGCAGCCTAAGTCGAAGAACCTGAATCCGAGAAAAAACGTTTTAAACATTTGGGTGGTAATGTTAACTTTATGGGGATATCGAAATATGTTCGTCTATAAGTTTTTAAATAGCCTAGCTGGCGAGATGGAGATTTCACAAACACATGGAATAGTAGTTGCAGAATACGATAGCACCTATAACTCAATTCTTTCTTAAGTGCACTTAGGCGGTTTTTGCTTATGACCACAGATATTATTTTATTTGTAATCCAGCATATTCTCCATCCGTAGGTGGGTCTGGTAAAATGTACGGACCACTTTTGTTTGTGCCGGTGAACTCGAAATTCAGCCGGTATAGTAAACACTTTCACATGCCGCATAAAAACATATTTACATGCATAGATATGTGCGTATGTAAGTACTTATATATTTTGTGTGCGTGTGCACACTTATCTGCATTACCATAATGACCGCCGCGTAGTTGCTTGTTCGCCATAACCAACCGCGACACCAATCTTCCAATATAACCGCCATCATAACCTGCTTGGGCTTGCAGGTAGCCAACGCCATGGACACGCTTGTTTAGTCATTTTAGTAAAATTTACAAGTTCGCACAACTATGCGCCACAATTGCTGCTTGCACCTCGTATCGGTGCTAAATTTTGTTGTTAGTTTTCTTTGCGAAGTCGTTTGCCATTTCATAATACGACACCCGCTGGTGCAACTTATTCAATTCAGTTAAACACGGATGCAGTGGGATTATCAGCCAAAGGCAACAGCCAACAGCAGCGCTGGGGTCTAAGTAAACCACAGCTGCTACGGGGGGGAGTTGCAAAATTAGTTTTCCGGTAGATGGTTTGAGCTTGCGTACCTTTATTCGGTTAGATACACTGGCTATTGTGCTTACTAACACCGCTATACCCTGCGAGCTAACTTAATTTTGCGGTTTTGTAATTACGAAAATGTTTTATAATACAAATAGGAACTAGTGAGAGGGTTGGATTTGAAGGATGAGTAAACAGGCAGATGTGAATATGGGTTGAAAAATGGATGTGGGACCTGTAATTGGTTAGGGTTGTATGTACAACCAGCTTGCGTGACTATGTATTGGGAAGACTCTTCATTTGAATGGAAACAAGTTAAACAAAATGGATACCTCAAAGAGAAGAGTAGTTCCGCTATATACATTTTTCAGACGGGGAAGTAGCCATATATCTCGGCCACAAGCCAAGAACAAGCTGGTTTGTTCAAGGAGGGCAACTTATATCGGCGGAACGAAGGCTTTTAAACAAGACCAAATGCAGTCTATGTGGAAATATTAGAATAAGGACCAACTTTTACACATACAAAAGTAGGATTCGAGCTTAAAAGAATGGAGTTCGGTGAAATTTTAAAGATCTCAATCGAGACGTTTAGCGATAGAAGGACCAACTATTTCCGATGTGGCTCTGGGCCGTTTTTTGGGGTCGACGGCTCTTGGTAGGTCTCTAGTTAGGAGTTCTTTGAGAACTTGGGCGGTGCACAAATTGCTTGCATCCAAGTAGCGATTGGGTCCATGAAACGCCTCTAATATTTTCGATAGAATGAAGTAGGCTTTCCTTTTGATCGGTTCGAAGCAGCCGAATCGGATTGCGGGTTGCCTGGCGCCTTGCAGTAGCGTAGTGCTTAATAACTTGCTCTATAGAACTAATTAACACGAACCCTGTGGTAGGTCTTGTTACATGAACGGTTAGAAGGCAATGAAAAGGTTTTACTCTTGGAAAACGCGCGCCCAATCAAGCCTTTTAGTTCAAAAAAATATACAGCAGAGCTGATAAGTAAGTGCAGGGATCCTCCCGGAGGATGACGGCTTAAGACAAACAGGAAACGTCTATCTAAGAAATTTACAACTCCCTCTAGAACGTTTGTATCTTACTAGGTACCTTATAGGACTTAGACCACCATCTTAGACTTAGAACACCATCTTGGACTTTCTGAAAAGATTAACTGCAAGTTTTGTGGGCTGTCGAATGAAACCCCAGACCACTTATTAAGCGATTAAGGAAGTGGTTAGTACTATCGATAAATGATAGAAAATTAAGGAATATACCGTATTTGACTCCAGTGAAGGAACCTTAAATAATGTCCGAAGCAGCAAACAGCGCATTCCTGTAACTACAACGTTCTATGGTAGCACGGATTGACTCCTTGCATGATTAGTCTGAAAAAGAAACATCATATGCACTGTCCAAGAAATTGTTCTGTTTCCTCTGCTCTGGCTATCGGTGGGAAATGAAATTCATAAATCGCGTAAACTAAAAGGAATACAGAATTTCTGTCTGCTATAAGTGAGCTAACAGAAGAGTCATTAAGCGACATCTTTAAGTAGGCCAACCAGAATGGATTGGTGTTAACCCATCCAAGCCTCGCACAAGAAAAACAAAAATTGACGATTTTTCTACGCCGAGATTAGAGGAAGCTACCTAAACCAAATACCTTATCATACTAGACTCCAAAATAAATAAAGGAATGCGGAGAAAAAGCTAAGAAGGGTTAGATAAATAACTTCTGGAAAACAATGAGGACTGTCGCCGTAACCGAAATAAATACACTATGTACGGTCTTCATACCGATTGTAGCCCATGAGGCAGTGGCGGATCCAGCGGGGGATTTTGGGGGTTATACTACGTGTCAGTCAGTTTTAATATGGGGCATATGTATGTATAATATGGCGTCCATGTATTAAAATCCCCCCTGTTGGTCCGCCAGTGACTGACACGTAGTTTACCCCCCAAACCCCCCCGCTGGATCCGCCACTGCCATGAGGCCCTAGTTAGGTGTCAAGCTATAAACAAATCGAACAACAAGAAAACGGCTAATTGAGAAATTGCAAAAGCTGGAAGGCTTCGGTTTATCACTTAACAGGATCCGTCGCCTGGAACCGCTGCATTTTCGTTCGTGATTTGGCTTCCAAAAGCGCCTTTTGATTTAGGAAAATGCGGTGACTCGCGATACTGCCTGAAATAAAAGGATACTGGCCTGCCTTAAATAAAAGGTTGGCTAAGAATCCAGCACTGATAAAATTACGTAGATTTGGGACCACAATGGGATATTTATATGGTTTGTGGCTTGAATGGAATGCTTCCAATATGGAGCAAGAAACCGGCAATGAAATCTGCTCGAATCAGCTCCTGATTAGCCACTATCTTCGTTAATAGCCGACAGGCTTTGAATACTATAGGATCCAAAGTAATGCAATCGAAGATTGAACGGAAATATCGTGGAGAATTGGCCGTCTGAACGCAGATCTTCGCTGGATTTCCGGACATAGTAATGTAGGAGGAAACGAGACAGCTCACGCGATGGTCAGTAATGGCTATTAGATGCCAACAAAAGAAACAGACAGCGTCGCGTATATGAGATCTCTACGTCATTAATTATACGCGCCATTGAATAGGCAAAATGCAAAAGACCTTCTGAAAATAGCAATAGATGTCTTCAGAAACTCAAAGAGAACTGAGCTGTTCCACCGATGCCCGAACGACGAAGAACATCAAAGAGCACAGTGAGACTAAGGATGAACCGATTTACCACATTCTGTATAGAAATCTGGGCCTGCAGTCTAGGTGACTCAACTCACCTGGGATTCCATTTCATCACCAGTCTGACATAGATATCAGGGGTGAAAGGCTTGCTCCATCACAATTTCCGTGCGAAAAAAAAAACAAACAAAAAATGCGAAACACATGAAGCCATCAATATACTCACGAAACTGTGGGCCAAATAAAGTAAAATTCTGTCGTATCAAAGATATGATTAATTCAAAAATTATTTAAAAAATTCATTCCAATGTAGAACAACAGTATGGGTGCCAAATGAAAGAAAAAATTCTGTAGAATTAAAAAGAATTCAAATTTTACGGTCCACAAAGATGAATAGGTATTGAAAATGTCTGCTTGATTAGTTTTATTTTTTTAAGCGAATACAGTTAGAAGGACGAAATTCAAGGATGTGGTCGAGTGCATATTAGTAATTAACATATAACTTTTTCGAAAATAATTATTGTAAAATTTCAAGGATATCCAATGATAAAATGTTAAAATAACATTGTCAATACCTAATCGTCCTTATGCTTTGGCTTCAGTTGGCATTTCCAATTGGCGTCAGTTGGCACAGAAGAGAAACGACTGACGTGCTTTGTTGAACTCGGCCAAAATCGCTTAGGCGGTTACAGAGCCAAATAAGAAGAAGAGGAATCGTCCTTATGCGCCAAAATCGGTCTTAATTTTGCAGAATTTTCTCTTTAATTTGATAGTCATACTGTTTTTCTACATTGCACTGAATTTTTTAATAATTTTTTGAAGTAATTATATTTTTCAAATTTCAAAGTCCGTTAAAAAAATCCCGGCGCCAGAGAGAAAAACTAAAAACGCAGTTTTAGTTTATTTGTAAGGTTAAGTTTACTGTCGCACGGTGTTATTATTTCTTTTCTCTATGTAAATAAACTCCGTTAAATAGAATATGCCACCTCTTGGCACTTACTCACTGAAGACGCTCACAGAGGTCAACTAATATGTCTTAGCCTAATCTAGCCTACACTTAGCACAACCATTACTATTATTAGTAGCGTAGCTTCATGACGTTCATATGTATGTACATACATAAATACATAGATAGTATGTCCTTATACTTGTTCAAACACATTTATTTTCTATCCATTTCAAGTTGTTAGATTAATTGGTTAAAAACTCCGCGCTTTTCATATTGAAACAGCTAATTAAAATAATTTACATTTACATAGTTTATAATGCCAAAATTGATGCTAGATATACATACATATGCATCTAACAAGCCAAATAACATATATATATATAGTTATATCTTATATCTTTTTTCATCAATTATTCTGGTAATTTACTTATTTTATACGGGGTGCAAAATGTTCTGTTTTTCTTTTTATGCCCCGTATTCGGTGGTCGGAATTTCGACGCCTTAACATCGCATAAAAATTACCAGTCTATGAACTAGTTTTAACTGATGTAGGTATATGATCGTAATTTCCCCATAAACAGTCGAAACGAAGAGCACATAAATAGTTTCTGAAGTTGTAATTTAGCATATAAAAACTGGGTATTTGTGAGTATGAGTAGAAATTAAGGTACATACCCAGTGCAGCTTTGCTTCATTTGCTTTAAGCGTCTCAATGTTTCAAATTGGCAAATGTTTTATTTGTAAGCGTCTCAGAGGCTTTTGAAAAATAAGTTTTCAAAGTAAATCAAAAAAAATTTAATTAATCCCGGCGTTCGAAGCAAGCTTACATTGGGCTTGCGCCTTTAGACGTTAATGATTATTACTCGAATTTCAAAAAGTAATTTCCGATGGAGTTTCGCAAGTAACTTTTCAAACGCTTTTAATCTTTCAACGCATTTCTTGGTGAATATTCTGTGTGAAGCAAGTGAGAAGCAGTATTGCAACTGATTTGACTTTTTTCTTAAAATTTGGCCCTGAATTGTACTTTTTTTGAAATTTTGCTCTGAAATGTCAAACTTTGTTTTCACATACATACATATACAAGGATTCGAAAAGTGACAACGAAATACACGCAGCGTCCAGTTTATGTTTTGCTGCTATTATCTGTTCGATGTGCGTTCGTGTGAGCAAATTTTTAAATTTTTTGAAGAGAAAAGATACTTATTAGACAAAACTATGCAAAAAAGAGCTATTGCTGATTGTATGAAAATTGCTAAACAAACATGAGAAACACCAAAGAAGAAGGCTACCAGGAGAATGTTGTAAAAGTAAAGAAGTACTCAAAGTTTGTAAGATAAGGCGATCCCTTCAATAGTCCGCTTGGCAATTCACCTCAGTCCGGATGCTTTTCACTTCACTGTGGTTGCCCGAAATCTGAGTAGGTAGTAAAATAATCCTAATTCGTTGAAGAAGGTTTTAAACCAGTTATCTTTTGTATAAAAAATTAGCAAAATCATTTTTGGTCTCAGATTCGGCTGTCATTAATATGGTCACCATATACATACATAGTTATATAGTATATATGTACTATGGGTATATTTACATACCCTGCGGGAAATGTATCTAACTATAAGTTAACTTGAAGTTGATTAGGAAGGTACTAAACGTCACTATCATCTGTATATTTTCTTTGAGGAAAACTAATTATATTTCCATGGCATGGTCGCGAAATAGTCAAGGGTGGTTACCTCTGCACTAGATGTCAACTAACTTGTAACTAACTACTTTTGCACATAAAATATCAATAAGAAAAAAATATTTTTTGTTTTTTTTTTTACTTTTCTATTTATTTACTTTATTTTATTACATTTCATATTTGTTTACATATTCTGCTGTAGGTGGTCCCATATTCGAACAGACATAACTTCAAAATGATAATATAAAATTTCGATCTTCCTTTTATTTGTCTTCAATTCGAAAAAGTATTTGTGAAGTGCAGAAAGAAAGCGTATTCAAATTAAAATTTATGTGAGGATATTTAAATAGAAACTTGCTTAAAGAAAACAATTTCCCGATTGCATCTGCATTACTCCCGCATTACTTTTCAACTAGTTTCAAGTTGGCTTTTTGTAGCTAATTACAAGTTATATATTTTATGGAAATCCTGCAAAACAGCTAACTACAAGTAACCCACATTTTTGATCAATTAATACTTTTTTCTGCAGGGTATGTAAATGCATTTGCATCTGGCTTGCTCGCCTAAAACCAGGAAGCTGTAAAGTTTTTAGCTTTACCGCACTGCCACCATCAACAAATGTTTATTTATAGATTTACGGCATCCAGCCAATAAATGCATGTATGTACATCTGCTTACGCAAATACACAGAACACACTCCGACAGCATCCTTTCGACCACCAGACGCATATAATCAGTCGAAATTAATTGTAACGAGTTGCAGTCAATGCGCCAAATAAATGCAAATGAAAATTTACCTTAAATATAAGTATGCGCTTAGCTTATGAAAATTCCACCTGTAATTAATGGTAATTTGCAAAAAATAACGGAATTTCACTGCAACGATTGGTATGAGAACTCATTTGATTTGGCGGTTCATTTTTTTTTTGGTTTTAATGTTGTTATTGTCACCGTGGCAACGCCACGATGCGTAATTGTCGCATAAAGAGCTGTACAGTGGTGGCTTTGAAAAATGAATTATGAACAATGAAATTTAAGTATTGATGTAGTAATTTTGTGGTAACGAAAGCTTCAGAAGTGGAGAGTATTAACCGGGCTTTTATTCTTTCTATTTAATAAAAAATTTCGTAAGGTTTTTTTTTCTGATTTGTATTATGTTATTGAATGTAAACCTTGTTGCCAATCAGTTTAAAAGTCAAACGATTTGAGCGAAGTGAGCATCTACACTCACGAACGAAGTACCTCCAAATAAAAAGTCAGCATGAAAGGTAGTCGGCCGCCGTGCTCAAGTAGCACACTGGTGTATAACTTGGTGCACGTTTACGAATTTCGGTCTAAATCTGTTACCAAAATTCACAAATTTACACCAAGTTATACACCAGTCTGCTACTTGAGTGGTCGAGTGGTTAGAGGTGCTTACTACCTCTTGATTAACGGTCCGATATAAAAAAGAAAAAAGCTTCTCATTAAAACCATTTGCCGTAGGTGTTTCCCTTTTGTGTCACAACATCAAGGCGCACATCACACACCAGAAGAGAAGCTCGGCCAAGCACTAGCAAATGTTTTTTTTTTACTACGAGATATTGTCCAAGCTTTACAGTTTACTACAAGAACTTTATAATAAACATTATCGTCCAGCCATTTACAATTCTTTTTATTTGACACTTATGAGGAGGGTAAATCATCGCTCAAACGGAGGTGCCACTTTAACCACCAAAAAAACAATACATTTATGGAAATAACGTCGAACACACCCATGCCTTTGCAAGGGACTATGGAGACACGAGAGAGCTGACAGCAGCAGCGATAATGGCAGCGACGTAGGTGACGTTAACTGATGTTGGCATCTCGGTACCGTTTGGCGGCCAATAAGCGCCTAACTGCTGGATCGGCCCGTGCTTTGTAACAACGCTGAGTACCTCTCTGGTAGTGTCGATAAGAATCGCTAGATGCATCTGTGGTTTGCAATGGTGGCTAAAGACCTTTCCCTCGATAGTTTCAGTGAACCGTTTGGTTCTTAAGGTAACGGTAAATGCGCTTGTGGAACACGCTGGTGAGAAGCATGGTTAGGCTTTCTGTAACTTTGAACTAAGGTTGTGTGATTTAAATTTAATTTTGTATATTTTACGTATATTTTCGTATTGTTCCATGACATGGTCTAATTGACTACCCTACGTGCAAAGTTTTTACAATATTTCTCAAGGTGATTAAGCTGCTGAAGACGGAGAAAACTTGGTAGTGCATCTATAAATTCTATAAATTTTATTCCGATTGATCTGAATGAGGTTTAGAGCACATTTAAATTTTTTATTTAAATACATGACATGAATAATATAAAGTAAATACTTCCAGTGTGCTTTTAAAATAAAATATAGCGCACATGGACAAGTTTATTGAACAGCCATTAAAAATAACTAAAAATTTATTAAAAATAAATTTTTGTTTGGTGCTTTAGTGGTATATTTATATGTATTTAGTTTGTGGAATGAACCAAAACCTGCGGAATCTATTTTTTATATTCTGGTCTTCGTCGTTAGCGAAACATTTTCGTTTGGCCGTACTAATTTTGTTGGCGCACACTGTGGAAGCGTTTCCAACTGCACCCGCTTGAAAGTATGCAATTAAATTTGGTGTATTCTCCATACTGCTGCATGAGTGCTCATGAAAACGCACAAATACATATGCTTGGATAGTTTTTACCCAGCTTTAAATTTGCAAGGAACTCCAGAAATTAGGGTCTGTGGATACATACATATATATTTATATATATATATGTAGTAGGAGATCCGACAAGGTCACGAACTTCACCCATCTTGTTAATGGATGAAATCTACTTTGTATGAAATTTGACGTGTTAGGAAATAGTTCGCGAGTGAGTTGGCTGAAAAAAATCCTGGCCAAGATACTTTTGATCAATTATTCAAAAACTATTTTTTTTTTTAATTTTCCACTCATTTGTTTAATGGTTTATTTGTTCATTAAACAAATGAGTACAAAACTAAAAACAACGCGAAACATTTATTCACACGCTAAATTTCATACAAACTAGATTTCATCCTTTAAACTGATGGGTGAAAGTCGAGCTCTTGTCTGATCTTAGACTAATACATTCATACGTAAAAAAAAATTAATGGCCTGGTGTGTTTATTGATTGCAACAGAAGTAATTTTATTTCTTACAAGTTATTGACCTGGGCTTGTTGGTTTGTTTTTCGGGTCTCTTTAGGATTCCTTGAGCGGAAGCTCGGTATTTTTCGAGATGTGCTTTTATCGGCTCTCCTGATTTTAAAGAACTTTCACGTTTCTTGAAAAGTTTGCGTTTTAGTAAGGAGCGCGTTTGTATTTTTCGAGCTTATTCTAATTTTTCTGGGACTTATGATTTTGCCTTTGAGATTTGCCGATATCTTTACTGTTTTTTTGGGATCTTAAGAGTTTCTAAGAATCTTGGGGGGGATTCGCGGGTGGTTTTCATTATTATTCTAGCGCCTTAAATTTGTTCAGAATCATTTAATATTTAAGGAATTTTGACGATGCCTATTGAAATTTTTCGACACTTTTTGAAAGCACACTTCTTGAACCAGTTAAGGTTCGCGCTAGGCATTTGAAATTTCGCTGGATACCTGTTGTCGGCATTTCTGCATCTAATTTACATCCAATTGCTAAGCGTACCGCGGTGAGCGTACAAAAATTAAAACAACATTCTAAACATTGTTTATAGCGATGGCAATATGGCCGCAATGCACATAGACACACACTCACGCGCACACTTTAAAATGGAAAATGGTGCCAGTAGTGTGTCTATGTGTGTGTGAGCTGGTGTCTGTGGCATGGCAACAATGCAAACAACATTAATTATGGATAGCGACAATTTCGACAGCGGCGGCGACATGTACAATAATTATAATGCAACAAATGTCAAAATGACATGTACAACAACAGGAACAACAGCAGCAATTGCAGCGGGCACAGCCGAGACATATTGACAAACATCGTTTGGTCATACACAACAGCCACATAATGGCATGCCAATGTTAAATGCACACCTATGCATTCAGAGGGGTTTGTATGTAGATCAGGCTAGTTTGTATCAAAAATCGCACAATTGAGTATATGCATCTATGCACATTGGGGTGATCCAAAAATATATATAAAAAGATTTAAAATATTAAGCTCTCACCCCTACGATTTTCTAAATGGAAAAAGAGTACCCGTGTTTTTTTTTGTTTTAAACAAAAATGATATTTTGAACTGCCTCAAAGAACATGAAATTTTGCATATATTTTATGGTATAAAATGCTTGAAAATCAATGTTTTTCGTTCGGACCACTCTGTTTCTCTTCAAGAGACCTCCAGTAATAATAAAATAAAAATTGTTTATTTAACCGTTTTTTTATATAAATTTTAACTACATTTTACAGGTACCCAAAAACAAAAAAAAAATGCAATGCTATGACCCTCAAAAAGTAGTTTGTATGGAAAAATGGTAAAATATACAATTGGGAATTATTATTGAAGGTCTGCTGAAGAGAAACAGAGTATTGCGATCAAAAATATTGATTTTCAAGAATTTGGTATAATTTCTATGAAAAAGTGTTTTCTCCAAACATAAAATACCTGGTAAACTTCATGAGCCTTAAGGCAGGTTTAAAGGAATTTTATTTTAACAAAAAAATACAGGCATTCTTCTTTTCCATTTAGAAAAATCATATTTAGGAAGTGAGAACTTAACATTTTAAAATATTTTTTGAACCACCCCAAGGTACACACATACATGGCTATGTATATCTGTATGTTCACAAGTGGTTATAAAGCGCATTTTAGCTGCATAACTTTCGACACTTTTAGTTGGAATGTGCAAATTGAAATTCTTCATCACAGTGACAAATTCGGCGCTAAATAGTTCAAATTTTCAATATTTTAATTCAGCTACATACAAATTTATTATTTGCATTTGTTTGCATTCGTATTTAATATTTAAATGATTTGCATATTGTTTTTTAGCTATGTGTACATAGATATGCATTTTTTTCACAGTTCGATTTGTATTATCAAATTCGAAGATTTAAACTTGATGATTGAAAGTAGAGGTGGGATTCGTGAATACATTTTTGCACACTCACGCACACTCACGAACATGTTGTTGTACATTCACTCACACTCACGTGTGAAAATTTTTTAATTTTTCACAATCACGTGTGATCACGAACCATTTTTGAACATTCACGAAAGCTCACGAAGATATTTTTTCACATTCACTCACATTCACGTGTTCACGAATATTCACGAAAATTCACGACAAGAAAAAAAAAACAGAAAATAGAGAAAATATAAAATTCCAACTGACAAATAATGCTATTGAAAGCAAAACGTGGAAAAATTGTCGGAAGTCTGTTATTTAAGTAACTACCTATAACAATTTTAGAGAAATTTTAGAGAAATTGGTGAAACACATATAACTTAAAATCAATTTGTTAGAACAAAAAACATATTTATTTGTATATTATACAAGAAAGTGTAATACATCTACATATGTAAAGTTTTATGATTTGTATTTTAATATATAAAATTATTATATATTTTTATTTAGAAATAAAAGCATATCTACATTTTCTCCAAGTAGTTTACTTCGTCTTTCTTCCAATATCCTTCCAGATGTCGAAAAAACTCGTTCGCTCGTTGCTGAACTGGTTGGTATACAGAGAATTATTAATGCTATTTTCTCCAATATAGGAAGATCACTTGCTTCTTTCCAAAATTTTAAAATATCGCATTCTGCTTTGATTTGTTTGAGTAAAGAATTTTTAATTTCTTGGTCGATATCATTATGTTGACTTGACGTAGTTTATATACGTCCATATATTCATAAAATGGGTTATTTTTGGAAGTTGATGGTTCATTTTCTATTTCGGCAATTTTTTCTTTAGGAATGTCTTGCGCCATGGATTTAATAGTTGCATAAACCCTATTTTTCTCATCTTCTGTGCAAAACTTCAATTCCTTAAATGGAGGATACAAAAACAACGCAATATAGTGCAAGAGTTCCGGTTTTAATCGTTTTTGAATTGCACGTTTTGCACAAAGTTTCAGTTCTTGCATTAATTCGGAGTCGATAATATCTGCTTCACAATGTTTTATCAGTCTTTCATACCATAATAAATACATGTTAATTGTGGGAATAGATTCCATGCTCAAAAATTCAGAGCATTCCGTGAATAGTTGAAGAAATTTTAAAATGGTTGTCAAAAATGAAAAATCTATATTAGATATTCTTTCAAGTTCATCGTTTTCATTCAAAATTGTTTTAATTTCTGTTTTCATTCGTTCAACACTGTGCAACATGTAATATACAGAATTCCATCTGGTTTTAACGTGTTGTTTGAGCGAAAAAGTTAATTTCTTATTTAAACCAGAATGTTTAAAGTATCCAACTAACTTTTTACAACCATCTATCAATCGTTGTACATCAGAAATCTTATCCTTAAATAGGACGTCTTCCATTGCCAGGTTAAGATTATGACATGCACAGGATATCCTTTTATACGACTTGAAAGCAGCAACGACATTGGCCCCATTATCAGTAACAAATACGCTATTTTCAATTTTGTCCTCAACATGAAAATCTTTTAATATATTTTTGACGAATTGTAATATATGATCTCCAGTCTTTCATCCTGCAAATCAAATAACAAATTATTGAAAATTTTCTGTATGAAATTGCATATTTAAATCTTATGCTTACCGATATCGAATTCGCGATTGCCTAAGATTTTTACGTTAAGCTCGCATTGTGTATTAATAAAATGGCATGATAATGTTAAAAAATCCCTTTGATTGTACTCATCAGTCCACATGTCAGTTGTAAATGCCATATTTGCATTGCTTAGGATACTTATCAATTCATCTTTAGTATCATTATATTTTTCATGAAGAATTCTGCTTGTCAACGTTTTGCGAGACACCAGTACATCTGCTACTGGAATATTACCATGCTTCGCTCCAACTGCTATCAAAGCCTGTGCAAGTTCTTTGAATCCCTCACCTTGAAAGAAAAAGTTCAACTAATTAAAGAATAAAATAAAATCGAATACAAAAAACTAATTACCATCAGTGACAGAAAGCGGCCGCAAATCTTTTACAATAAAATTCAATTGCTTCTCACCAATTATGTGTTTGGCTTCCGTGGAGATTTTTGCATTCACCAAAAACTTGGAAACTGATGCTTGAACATGACCTTTTGCAAGACATTTGTGTCTTAACAATCCTCCTGTCCCACTTTTTGGTGAAAATTTTATCAATGCTTTGCATTGATTGCATTTGACAAAACCCACGCTTTCTTCGTCTTTTTGAACTATTTTAAAGTTTTTCCACACTTCACTTGTAGTTCCACTGGGTTGAACAAATGTATATAAATGCTCGTTTTTTTTAATATCAATTTCAATGTCCAATTTTTGTTTTTTAATACTCATTTTGTAATTTTAATTGTGGTTTGTTGTTTCATGTGAATTTTTTTCGCGCACTAACACAGCAGCCACACATGAGTTGATTACTGATTGACATATGTATACATATTATGAATACATGTTATCGCAATCAGCTGCGAAAATCAAAGGGGTGCCACACTCTTGAGTTAAATGTTCATTAGCAACATGTCGTCGAACGCAAAGGTTATTCTTTCAATTGAAGTGATGCGCGAATTAATGTTGCCATATACACAAACTACTCGTACGTACTCCGGGGAAAAAGTTGGTGTACCAATTTTTACAAAAATACTTAAGAATTTCCATTCAATTTGTTGCTTTAAATCACCATCAGTAATGTAGTTTGCTCATATTTATTTTATTTCTGTTCAATACGCAAAAACACTTGTTTTATTTATAAAAAACACGGAGTGAAACTACGCAGTCGAAATAATCCGATAAATTTTGTTCGAAAGATAGATGTGGCAACACTAATTCAACTGATTATAATCAACATCACTGTCTGCGAATTTTCGTTGACAGTGGACTTGAGGCAAATCAGTGTATGATTATATGGGTTGAAAAAGTGTGAGTGTATTGAGTTTAATCAGTAAGTCAGAGTTTATACGTTGCAATTCTCATTGCAGAAATTCTTTTCGATTCTCTGTTGAACTTGCAAATTTTGTTTAAACGTGCAATTCGTCCGCGTTTGAATTACTGCAATTCTTGGTGTTAACATTGATGGTTGTTGTTGCGAAACGTCATTTATTCTACAGCCGCCATCTTTGCGAATGAAAACAAAACGAATTGCAGAGCACTTGGTCGTTTTTTCCCCGTTCCGTTCCTCTTGCCTCCCTCTCCTAAGAACATCAGATTTGCGGCAGAATTGCAGACAGAATTGCAGTCAGAATTGCACGTATAAACATCGACTAATCAACTCATGTGTGGCTGCTGTGTAAGGGTTACCAGACTAATCATAAAAATAGTGTTGCCAAAAAAATCTGAATTAGAGTAAAAAAAATATTTTATTTGTCGTGAATTCTTGTGAACACGTTCACGAACAACATTTTCACACTCACTCACGCTCACGCAGAGGCTGTTGCACATTCACTCACACTCACGTGTGAAAATTTTTTAATTTTGCACATTCACATGTGTTTCCACGTGATTCCATCGTGAACACACTGTATATGTGAATCACGCCCACCTCTAATTGAAAGCCACTTCTGTTTGACCTGACAGCCGGGGTTATACAAGTTCGCAGGTATTTAAAAGTATTTGTCAATTTGATTGTGGCGTATTAACTTCAATAGTGTTATTGAGCTTTGTACCACGATTTTGTGTTTTAAGAAAAATGGAAAAATCAACAAAGTCTAAGTTGTTAGAGGGGGTTAAACGTAGAGATGACAGATCGAAATAAAAAAAGCGATTTTTGAATCAATTCGAATCGAAATAAAAATAATCGAAGCTGGAAGAAATCGGCGAAAAATAAATCGATTACCCAAGATCGATTCATATATTTGGTCAAATAACGTCTTTTACTTAATTTTTACAAAGAAACAAAACACGGCGATCTGACTAAGGTATTATTATAACTTTTAAAGCATACACACATTTTTCATAACGGTTTAATATCCAGATTTATTCAAAAGCTATCAAGTAGCTAGCAATTCGTAAGTACTTTGGAAAAAATGACAAAAAATGTATGCCAATGTATGTAATAGCATATATGTAAATAATACTCCTATATTGGCAGTAAGAGCTAGTACCGTCCGAAAACACTACAGTACAGTAGCTCGTTTCTGTAACAATTCTCTACCAAGGCGAATTGAGATATGAATTCGCCGCCCTTTTCTCTACTGCTAATTAGTAGGTGAGAGTGACGTATTTTCTCTACCAGTAGAGAAATAATCGGTAGAGAAAAGTTACAGAAACGGGCTACTGATATATCAATAAACACGTGCGAAAGAAAAGGAACACATACGTTTATAAATAAACATGTACACAACACATATACAAAAACGGCACTCAAGTACACAATACATTGACAAAAACGGTACTAGACTGTCTCGCTTTGATTTCGGAATGCTTACACATTGAGAAGTTAGCTTACTGCCAATATAGAAGTATTACATATATGTGTAATAGTAAAAAGTTTCTTTTTCACTTATGAGCGGCATATTGAAAACAATTTACATTTGCAATCAGGAGTTGCGATAGATCGTTCTAAAATGCCACTTTGCGATGCCTCATGAATCACACTAATGGCAATTTTTATGAACGTAATGCCCAACATTGCTAAGTGGAAGTTCATCCTTAACCCTACTTAAGGAAAATTCAAAAATTTTTTGATTTTTTTTTTTATCACAAATGAAAAAAAAAATGTTTTATTTCGAAATTGACCACTATTTTAAAAAGTGTATAATACAATGGAGCTTACGTATATATTATGTAAATTTTTTTGCAATACGGACGCTGTTTAGTTTTATTTTTGTTTTCGCCAACTCTATATTACCCTTTTTAGAAAATATTTGCTGCAAAACTACATAGGTACGCAAATTTTTCCCAAAAGTTGTAATAAAGGGGTGCAAAAGTTTTATACAAATTTCCATAAAGTTTGGAATTCCGATTTTTGTAGTTTTTGTTGTAGTATTAGTCATAATTTTTTACAGACTTATTTCCGAGAGGCTTCCCTGAGGAGCCCTTTAGTCCGAGGAGAAGAGAGGCAGGTCATTGGATTCTTTGGCTTTTGCTCTCTCAAGTTAGAAAGGTGGGAGATGTCAAGCCCCATTATTTTTTTTTGTACCAGCCTCCAATTCAAATTTCTTTAAAATATTATAGATTTTCTGAGGTAAACCGTAGATCAATATGCATTAATTGAGGAAGACTCGAATGTCGATTCTGGAATTTTTTGAATCGATTCACGGATCGAATTGGAACTAAAAATTCGACAAAAATTCGAATCGGAAGGGTTCTATGAGTCGATCTTCGATTTACAAACGCATCTATTTTCCACTATTCGGTAAATACCCCTTACGGTATAAGGGGCTTAAAGACGTATAAAATCCTCTGACGCCAGTTACCCGAATTGCAAACCTGCACCTGGAGAATTGGGATCATGAAGGGGCAACGACTACCCTTGTACTTACGCCAAGGCTGTGGATTCTGGTAGAATTAACCACCACTAAAGTTAACGCGAGCATTTCTCCTGCCGTTGCATACCCCGAAACATCACCATCGCCGAAGTTTACATCTCCGTACACCAGGTCCGGGAGGTAAATAAGAAGGAGTTTGGTTGCATTGTCCCTTACTGTTGAACCAATGTTTTCTTGGAATGTAATGGTGGAACTCGAAAGTATGTCATACCTGCGGTCGCCAGTGCGTTTCGGAACCGGATAATTTAGGGACAAGTTCACGACTTTTTCGGCCGTTTTGGGACCTGAAAACACTGCCTCAACACTACTCTGTGACTGCCAAAATGTACAAATTTACAAATCGTATGATCCCTGCTTAAGAGTACTCACATTCAGGTACAGAATTATTATCGACATGCATATGTAATGTTTATTCCAAGTGCACGGATTATTTAATTTAATTCCTAAATATGTATGTATGTACTATGTGTAATCTGTAGTTACTGTAAAATATGCACGTTTAAAATTCATGTATCATATTTTCTGATAAAAATTAATTAGTTCGGTCAGTCGCCTTTGCAAACTTTACTATAAAAATAAATTTACGCGAACATGCCCTTATACTTAGTTCTTAGCTCTGCTAGAAATTGCTTTTAGAAAATGCTGAAGAAAGTTATCTGTGTGGCTTTGCTGATTTGTGGTGGGTGGTCGGATTTTACTTTTTTAGTCCCGAGCGCACTTGTGCACAAGGGTATTATAACTTTGTTTTTAATAATTTGCATACATACAACATTTTTTACAGGTTCCGCCCTCGTCATCGAATTGCCATCTGCCGATGCGTCTCCTGCTGCAAAGAAGCCTTATGATGAAAGTCTAGGTGATGTTTTCTTAGAGCTAATTTCCGACTGGATGAGAGGTGTAGGGGAAACTAAAATAGAAGCTCAGGATGCAGGAAGTACTAGAGCTGTTAGAGACGACGATACCACAGAATGTCCTGAGGAATTAAGTACCACCGAAGATGCAGAATCAGAATCTGAATCAGAATCAGAATCAGAAACAGAGTCAGAGCATGAGTCTTGTGAAGATTCTGAGGATTCTAAGAAACTGAAGATGAACCTTGAACCTTGAGACCTTGAAATTTTAAATTTTGTTGCTAAAATTATGAAAGAAAACTTTACTTTCTTACACATATAATATCGATATATCCGCTTAAATTTTTTGCACTTTTTTTTTGTGTACATATGTAAGTATATACTCGCATGAGTTGAAGAGTCTCATAAATTCACTTTGGTGGGGGCAATGGGGTGTAGTCGTTGTGCTGGGTATGCAGTTACAGTTGAAATCTGTATCATCTGTTCACCAGTAGGTGCTCCTGCAAGCGGGTGTCTGTCTTGAAGCAAGCGGCTCGCTATGTAAACGTGCATTCGGTTTGGGAAACCAGCCCCGCTCTAGCAATGGGTTGTGCGCTGGGTTTGTGACCCGCCACGAAAAAACCCCTTCCAGGGAAGAAATCCAACCAACAAAGCCTCGGGTGAGAACCCTCTTTTGATGACGACCACTACGATCTGAGGCAATGCACCTGGAATGTCCGTACTCTTAATGGGGAAGGTGCCTCTGCCCGGCTGGTTGATGTCAAAAGCTGACATCACCGCCATTCAAGAAATGCATTGGACGGGGTAAGGCAAGAAAAAAATTCAAGATAAAAAGATAAAGTAAGTAAGTAAGTAAGTAGGTTCCTAAAAATTCAGTGAAACTAAAAAAAAGCATTTTTATTAAAAAAAAAATAAATCAAAAATAAAAAGAAATTTAAAGTGAAAGGGAAAAGTTAATTAAAAAAAAAAATAAACTAAATACGTTTCTAAAAATTGGATGAAAAAAATTTACTTTTTAAAACAAAATCTAACAAGTAATTTTTAAGCAAACAATAAAACCGACTTCAATTCGCATATAAAAGTTCAAGATTATAGTTGATTTTTTCATGATCCAATGGCCGGACTTAAGCCAAATTAGTATGGGACCACCTGTGAGGCAACACCTTTCCTTTAAAATTTAGAATCATAGAAATCGATTAACGTGGTACAAAGTTATGCGGTAACATACATAGAAACAAAATATTCCGACGAACTGATAAACTTCTCCTTTTTGTGAAGTCGGTTAAAAATTAAAAGAAAATTATACTATGAAAAAAGACAAAAATTAAAAAAAAAAAATACTTTCCAAAAAATTAAATGAAATTGAAAACAAACATCTTTTTCTATTTAAAACAATAAGATCTAAAAACTAAATTAAAAGGAAGTGTGTAAAGATCAAATGAACTAAAAAAAAAATAATTATTATCCCTTTTAGGACAAAGAAATCTGATAAGTAAAAGAAAATTAAACTAAAACAAGAAAAAAATATATATAAAACATAAAAAAAGAATAAAAAATCTGCTCCCCGACGATTCGACATATCTCTCGAATAGCACACTATTACGGCTGTTCGAGCGGCAGGTGCTTTCTGGCAAAAGAGCTTTTCACCACGAGTGGTGAATGAGAGGGCTTTTTTCTAATATTGTTGTGCTAGAATAATAAAAGTCCTTGGAACTCTCTTGCGATATATCTTTCATTTGTCTCCCGAAAGACTTTTTACTATCTTCTCTCATTCTCATTCATACAAGAATTTAATAATATAATAGCCGTCATCGATTCGCCAACAGTTAGCGAGTGGCGAAACGAACGACTCCGAACGGCGATTGTATTTTTTTTTAAATAAGCTGTTTTTCATGGCAGAAATACACTCGGAGGTTTGCCATTGCCTGCCGAGGGACGACCGCTGTAAAGAAAAAACCTTTTTTCTATATTTTTTTGCGATGTTGCTTTGACCAGGGTTTGAACCCAGGTGTTGCGGAATGGAAGTGCACACGGCTTACCACTACACCACAGCGGCCGACTGTATACGAGAATTTGGGGACCAATATTACAAGTCAACGCTGTTTTTAAAATAAAATCTGATACTTGAGAAACTTTATTATGCCAGACAAGCCTACAATCTAGTGTAATAATAGCCATTAATGACTTGTGGATATTTTTCGGGACTGGTTGTATTTTTCGAGACCTTCGAGTAGGAATCGGAACTCTTACAAAACCTTTCGCTGTATTTTACAAAGTTTAGGGTTATATAAAAATTTTCGTATTTTTTTTTGTTTTTATTTTTTGAAAGTACCGAAAACTCCTTCAAGGACATTTCATCATTTTCCGAAATTTTGAATAATTTTCTGCCATTTAATTCGCGAAATTTTTTTAATATTTAATTTATGGATTTCAGTGGTACTTGGTGGCCCTTTTCGTGAGTTGTATAGGATTGTTTTTTGTTTTTGGTTTGTTTTACGGATTTTTCAGCATTTAGCGGTATTCCTCTAAATATTTTATGGAATATTTGACTTGGTTAAGAACTTTTTCGAGATTTTTTGTAATTTTGTATAGATCAGTTAAGATTATCTTTACAGTTTATGCTTCCCTAAACTAACTAAAGACTTTTACATATGTATATTTTGTCAATGGAAAATATGACCATTGCGCTTTTTATTTAAATTAAAAACTTTATCACTCACTCACATGACTCTGTTTTTCTTCAGCACAGTTACACGTTATGTGAGCAGTACACTGAATGATAGAGGGGAGCTTTTGTGGATATATACAGAATGACTCAGTTAGTGTTTTGATTCCATCTATAAAGCTCTATGATCAGCAATTAAATTTTTAAATTGTGTTTTAAACAAACAATATTAAAAAAAAAAAAGAAGTAAAAAAAGATAAAAAAAAATTGTGCATTCGTTATATATTTTTGGGACATTTTGCGATGCTCCGATCTCTCTAACTATTAATCGTGCATGCCTATTTTAAGTGAAATTCTTATTTCTATTAATCCACTAAAAAAGCTTTTAGTCTAAAAAAAAAAAAAACAATTTATACCCAAACCTGGGACACTCACAACTTGGCAGTGCCAATACGCTTCCAAGTAATGTGTCTACAAACTACCGACTAAATAATTAATGGCGTTTGTTGTTCTACAGAAAAATGTTGCCTTGCCAGCGCCCTCTACGCACAAATACTAAGGAGAGGGCAATGAAAAGGCAACATTTTTTGCGGAAAAGAAACCACATAAGCATGTCAAAAAAGTATTGCTGTAGGTATGGTCGGCAATATTCATTCACAAAAAAGTATATTCAGGTAGCGGGCGTCTCTATTAAGCAGCTACCAGTAATATTTGATCCTCATTACCTGGAAATGAAAGCGTTCAGGATGGAAGACAGGGCCGTATAACGTAATCCCACAGCTTCGAAACTGCCCCTTGTCGGGCGCGGTGAACATTTAAATGTCGGATTGATTTGTGTCTGGTGTTGAGATTCATCCGTGACTAAGAGGAATATCGCGGAAGACTATATCCTTGTACACTCCACAAGAGTGATCCACCAGTTATCGAAGTACGACTTAAGTCGAAGTGTGTCCTTTATCCAGAATGGCCAGAAAGAATCAGATGTTCCTTTATGAAAAATAGGGATTCACTCCAAATTGGGGACGAAGACATTGTTTTCTTCTCAAATGATTTCCTCTTTTAAGCCGTTAGCTGGGGTCGATGATGAGAGCCAGAGACGGTTGCTTGTTATCCTTAAGCTAGAAGTGGATCCCAATCACAATAAAATCAGTAAACTATAGCATCTAACTTAGTTGGCGTAAGATAGCAGGTTGTAATGAAAAAAAAAAAACGAAAACCAGGTGTAACATGTTCCACCGTGACTCATAATGACTTCAGGTCTATTGAATTCCTCACAACAACTAATTCGAAGAGGTCCAGATATTTAATATGAATAGAAGGAGTAGCGCTATGAGCTTACGTACAGTTATCTGCCGGACAGTCTATTTAGCTATAAAACTTCTATTCACTAAAGCAGCTACCTGAGAAGCAAATTTTTCCTTCTGAGAGGCCACAACTCACTGCAGTAGAAGTTCAAGGATAAACCGTATACATATGTGCTCATAGTACGAAGAATGGGCTATAGAGTGCCTGCCTGTCAGTCATAGCCGGCATTAGGCGGGAGAACCTCTAACATGCCTTTACCGAAACCTCCATAATCTTACCCTTCAGGTTCGTGAAAAGTTTTTCGTTGCAGCAGTGCTCTTTAGACCTGTGTTTTCCACGAGTACAATGACATTAGACGCAGCATACTTAAATTCTTGCTCGCAGTCTGCAAGGGATGATCTAAGCCAGCATTTTAAGAAGACAAAGCTTCGATTCAATTTTTTGAAATATTTGATAATTACTCGTATATGAGAAAGGTTTTGTATGCGCATAACTAATGGGCATTTAATGTTTGTTTAATGAACTCAAGCGACACGAAAATAGGTAGAGATTTCATTGATCTGCACATACTCCATTATTTATTTCAATTGCAATGTCTTCTACGATTATAAATTACTCTTATCAAAGTCTTCTTATTTCTGCGTATTTTTACGCAACGAGGAATTTCTATCATCTCGAGAACAAAAAGAACGCGACGTCCTTCTAAAACAAAGCAAAGCAGCCGCATGAATTGACCTCATGTGTTTAGTGTGAATAGTTACTACGTGTCGGCTGACAATGTCGTCATCCATTTTAATATCCAATTGTTGCATGTCGGCTGCATACAGCACATAGCCGTGCATAATATACAACAATAACAACAATGGGACTATGTTTTTAGTAGCTAGCCAACGTCATAATGACACACACGTCCTCGTCGCCATCTACAATCCTTGCATTTGTTAGCCACATCACGTTATAAGCGCGTCGCATATTCATTAAAGCGACAGATGCTACTGCGAAAGGCGCCAGTCTGCAATACGTTTGACAATATATCCTTATTACAGAGTGGGCAATTTATACGAGCACACACACATGCAAGGTTTCGAAGGCACAACGGATGAGTAGTTGAACATGGCGTTGTGTACGAGTATTTTAAGCCTCGTCGAGCCGTTTGTAGCAGTCAACTGGAGCGCTTCCTGTCGGGTAATGGCCTTTGATGACTATGCGTCTGGCGCCAAGTTGTCGCGACAGTTTTAATAATTGGCGCTGGAAGCTGTGGTTGGACGACGACTGGCGCAATGTTGGAGCACGTAAGCGCTACGCTGTGGTAGACTTAAGTGTAAATGTTTGTTTTGATTTTCTTGCTCAATCAACTTATTTCCGTTTTGTTTTTCTATTATTTTACTTCTACTACGTCTACGCCAAGGGCAACGTACGCGCTTAAACTGCATGATGAAAGAGGAAATTATTGGAACACTTGGTGCAATTGAATTGAAATATTGAATTAAAACCGAAGGGAAGTGGGAATATCGGGGTGTGCATACATGTTTCCACACATTAACTGTTCCACTTAACCTACCGCAAGCGTCTGAGTTCTGTATTTCCATCAACATTCACTACATTATTTTCACTAATCTCCTACTACCTTTAACTTTGAACTCATAAACCACAATACCCTTCAAAATATTATGGATTTTGTTGTTTTTCCCATTCGATCTTTGTTTTCCAATCCGCTATTGTTCAATGAAATATTTCGTTGTTGACTGTTGCATAGTAAATGAGCTGATTTGTGTGCTCAATGCAATTTTCGCTATGTCTTTGAAAGCGCATTCACCTTGCCACACCCATCAGCTGTCTGGCTGTATTACATTGCCTGTCAAACTATTGTGCTTGTGTGCAAGTCTATGTGTGCATGTGAAAAAGAGTGCGAGTGTCCACCTTCGTTGAATGTCAAATGCAATTCGAGTAACATTGAGGCTTTTGTTGTTAAATTCATAAACAAGACTAACAACAATGCACGCGACGATCGTAAATAAGTTACCAAGGTAGTCGACTGCCACCGAAAGCACACATCACTTTATGCACTTCTTTGTCCATTCCTCTAACACATTTTCCCTTTTATTTTCACTGCGGCTACTGACTGGCTTGCATGTCGAGTACTTTGTTAATTTATTATTGAGTATCCGCCGTGGCATCCCTTCGTTCAGTGGCAAACAGTGTGGTTTGCGATGGGTGGATTACTCTGTACTTAACGGAAATCTGGGAAGCTTTCATTCCATTGATTTCTCTGACACGTCCTTCTTGGGCGGTTAGAGTTGTCGCATTTCTGTATCAATGTGTAAATATGCGTTGGAGGCGTTTAAGGCATACATATGTACATACATACAGCCTTTAAAATGTGGGGTCTTGCTGTTGACTAAAAATTGATTTAAAGTCGGTAGCAAAGATTTCTTATCTTTCGGGGCTCACATAAGAATTTACAGGAACAAATTCTTTCGGAGGTTTGTGATAAATTATTTAAAAATTTTAAATTTGTTGCAATTCGGTAGCGTATATTTTTTTATAAGAAACATATTAGTTCCGTATGATATTCTTTCATAGATTTGTTTGGCCGTCTTCGAAAAATCCTACCATAGTCGTATTTTTTAACTTTAGGCAATACTTACCTGGAAAATGTCATTTATTTACGCGATAGCTTAAAAATATGCTCAAGAGTCTCGACAATATACTCGTACTTTCATAATTACCCTTTCTATTTCAACGGCTACATAAAATTAAATACATTGTCTAATTTTGAAATGATCAAAAGTTTGTAATAAGTTTGAAAATGGCTAACAATTAATGTCTAATTTGTAAATAACAAAAAAAAACCAATTTTTTAATCTAAAACTTATGCCTTGGTTTTGACTGATCAAATACTTATTTCCACCTTTTCAATGACCAAAAATTTATTCCCAGTTTCTTAGGTGACCAACAAATTATGTTCACTTGAAAATAATCAAGGCCTGCAGTCCTTTAGTTAAAAGAAAAGAAATATGTCCGCTTTTTAAATTACCAAAAATTTATGTCCAAGTTTCAAAAGACACAAAATTTATGTAAAGTTTTTAATGAAGAAAAATTTATGTGCAGTTTAGAATAAGCTAACTTTTATGTCCAGTACCTTAATAATCGTAAACTTTTGTCCAGTTTTTAAATGACTACAAATGTATGTCCAATTTTTATTAAAAAAAAGTTGTAACATTTTTGTATGAAAAAATGTATCTATAATTTTTAAACCACCCAAAAGTTGGGTTCAGTTTATAATGATCATCAAAACTATGTCCTGGTTTACAATTACCAACAATGTATGTATGCTTTTTCAGCTTTCAAATTACCAAAAATATATAACCAAAGGACTTTAGGACTACGTTTTAAATTATCAAAATTTTATGTTCAGTTTCTTTATAAACAAAACTTTATGTTGAGTTGAGTTTAATTAACCAAAAATGCTTTTCTAATTTTTAAACTGCCATAAACGTCTGTCTAATTCTTACATGATTAAGAATGTATTTCTGCGTTTTGAATTATCAAAAATGATATTAAGATTTCAAATTACCAAAATTTGTTGTCTAGTTTATAACCAAAACTTTATATCCATTATATCCATTGTTTAAGTGACCAAAATTTAAAATGAAATAAATACATGAAAATTTTTGAAATTACCATCAATTTACTTGTAGTTTTAAAATTAGCAAAAATGTATGTCCAATTTTAATATTATCGAAAACTTATGTCCAAAATTTTATGTCCAATTTTCAAATGCAAAATGCATGCCTTGTTTTGAAGTTATTAAAGAATTATGTCCAGTTTTCATTTTAAATCGGTCACACGCATTTCTATATTTATGCAAGCCTTTCAAATAAAAAAAACATTTTCGCTGATACCTCACATACAGCTTGTTTTATTGCATGCGATTTCAACATTTACCCGCTCTGATTGGAAAATCCTTTATTTCTACCTCTGTGTGTAGTACACAGCCCCATAAAAAAGAGTGTCACAGCAGTACCCTAACCCTAAAAACGTGGTGAATATTATGTGACAGGATAAGGGTTGAGAGTATTTAGTCTTAAGTCAGCCTTTCCTATTCGGTTCATCTCACTTTTTTATGAAAGGGTAACCATATAGTTTGTACAGTGCACTCCAGCGTTTACTCTGCTTTGAGTATACTAAGTGGTTAATAGGTCTTTTATAGCCGACCCAGGGGTCTCTGTTAGATTTTCTACTAGTTATACATTTCCTGTTGCCCACATTCAAACCCAGATCTTTCCATATTTTTATACCCGAGCGCACTTGTGCACAAGGGTATTATAACTTTGTTCACATAAAGGTTGTTTGTAACAGGCAAAACGAATCGAGATAGATATAGACAAATGTATACATAAATGATCAGAATGAAAAGAGAAATCGATTAAGCGGTGACTGTCTGTCCGTCCGTCCGTC